>NW_017078914.1:0-275 GCF_001483705.2 Eufriesea mexicana | reverse complement strand
CGTTTGGTTACTTTAAGTTTGGGTAGGTTGGGGCAGGATAGCTTTGACTTTTGTGCTACACACCGACATACTACTTATTTCTGCGCTTTACTGTGCTCTACTATTCTCTGCTCGACCCTGTGTGTCCAGTAGTAGTGGTCACGGCACGTTTGGTTTAGTTAGGTTACGTTCGGGTGTGTGGGGTTTGGCCATGTTGGGAAACGATATTTTTAACTTTTCTGCTGTTCACTGCTCTGATCGACTCTTGGGTGGCCAGTAATGGTGGCCGCGGCGCG
>NW_017078913.1:0-275 GCF_001483705.2 Eufriesea mexicana | reverse complement strand
CGTTTCCTCCTTACTTATGCAAGGAAGTTAGCTCACCACGATATTAGTCGAAAATGTCAGCAAAACTGTATTTTCCAGCCACATTCTATATCATTGCAACGGCTATAGCACTCAAAAACCATCTTTCCTCCTTACTTTAGCTTGGAAGTCAGCTCACCACGATATTAGTCGAAAATGTCAATAAAATTGAACTTTGCAGCCACATTCTAAAGCAATGCAATGGCTACAGCTCGCCAATAGCATCTTCCCTCCTTATTTATGCAAGCAAGTTAACA
>NW_017078912.1:0-275 GCF_001483705.2 Eufriesea mexicana | reverse complement strand
TGTAATTCTGAAAGTCAAAAATATCCTTCACCAGTTAAATTTTTCACGAAAATTATTTGCCATAGGATAATTATCCGTCACCATTTTGAAGTTTGAAAAAAGCAAGAAAGCTGCGATACAAAAATTCGTCTACTGTACCTTATCATTGGTAAGCTTATGAAAGAAGAGTAACTGGTTGAAACGAGTGTTAATTTCATTTGACAGGTGAGACTTCGTCCTTGATCGCTGCAATTATTCCATAAACGACGCGGTAGCGCGGAAATGGAAAGTTTTTA
>NW_017078911.1:0-275 GCF_001483705.2 Eufriesea mexicana | reverse complement strand
TTCAACCTATCGTGCCAAGACCGCTAATACTGTCCACCCTAGGGGCAAGCAGCGCATATTGGAGCACAGTAGAGGAAAATGTCCACCGTACAGCAGTGTGCGGCACAAAAGTTTAATCCATTCTATCATAACTTCACCAAACGCTACATAAGCAATCGTAGATAAACCAACGCTAAAGTGCCGATACCACTGTGCAGGACCACACATAGCCGAGCAGAATATACTAGAGCACGGTGAAGCCAGAAATCTGCGGATAGCTGTGTATAGCACAAAAG
>NW_017078910.1:0-275 GCF_001483705.2 Eufriesea mexicana | reverse complement strand
TCTGTAGAGGCCATTAATGCTCGGTCGTGGCCCGCTAGGTTGAGTTAGGCTACGTTTGGTTACTTTATGTTAGCTTTTGTTAGGTTTTGACAGATTCAACTTTCGTGGTGTACACTGATATTTGGCGTACTTCCACGTTCTACCGTGCTCTAACGTACTCTGCTTGGCTCTGTGGATGCCAGCAACGCTGGTCGCGGCTCCATAGTTTGAGATAGATCACGTTTGGTTGTGTTAGGTTTGGTCTGGTTAGGTCAGGGAATTTTTTACTTCTGTGC
>NW_017078909.1:0-275 GCF_001483705.2 Eufriesea mexicana | reverse complement strand
TGTTAGTTATTACAGCGGAAAAGTAACTCTTAAAGGAATCGGTAAAGTTCGGAAATTTTCGCCTATTCTCGGCCGGCCGCCGCTATATAAGGGGCCCACGTGCAGGCTCGAGCCAGTTGTCGGTTCGACTTCGGAAGGTCCGCGTTAATATTTTTTTTTTCTGTTTCAGGTTTTAATTTTCTTTCTTCTTTCAGATTCTATTTCTTTTATTTTAGCTTTCATTGTTTGTACATTCGAGTATTCTGTACAATATTCGAATGCTTCGTCATTGGCTT
>NW_017078908.1:0-275 GCF_001483705.2 Eufriesea mexicana | reverse complement strand
AAATAGTAGAGCACATTCGAGTGCAGAAATCCTCCGAAAAGCAGTGAAAAGCTCGTAAGTAGGTTACAACCTGGCCGAGTTTGTCATAACCTAATCTAACCAAGCGTAACGAAGCACGAGCTTACGTGCCGATGACGCTATCGGTGTAGCTCCCAAAGCCAAGCAGAAAATATTAGAAAATAGTAGAGCTCAGAAATCCGCAGATACCGGTGTATAGCACAGAAGTCGAAGCTACAATATCCTAATATGTACAACCTTAGCATAGCCAAACGTAA
>NW_017078907.1:0-275 GCF_001483705.2 Eufriesea mexicana | reverse complement strand
AAAAAATTGCTTGAAGTACTTAATTGGCAGGAGGACTCTCTCTATAGAAATTCATCGCTCCAAATTATTTCATTTATTACAATTATCTTTTCCTTGTATCTTACAGAATAATTTTTCCAAAAATTGGTCGATATACTTAATTGACAGGAAAATTCCTAAATTTTATAAATCCTCTCTGTGCTAAGCTAGGATACTATAATTATTTTTATAGGAAGATTGTCTTCTAAAAAATTGCTTGAAGTACTTAATTGGCAGGAAGACTCTCTCTATAGAAA
>NW_017078906.1:0-275 GCF_001483705.2 Eufriesea mexicana | reverse complement strand
CCAGCGGTATTGGTCTGGGCAAGTTAGTCTGTGTTAGGTTGCGTTTGGATATGTTGCGTTTGGATATGTTGCGTTTGGTTAGATTAGGATAGGCTAGCTTCGACTTTTGTGCTGTAGACCGCATTTCGGTGGATTCCTGCGCAAGACATTGATCTACAATACTCTGCTCGACACTAGGGGGGCCAGCTGTAGAGGTATCGGCACGCTATCTATAGTTAGGCAGCGTTTGGTTTGGTTAGGTCCGTTTGACATCGACTTTTCTGTCCTACACTTCA
>NW_017078905.1:0-275 GCF_001483705.2 Eufriesea mexicana | reverse complement strand
TCCGACTTTTGTGCTATACACGACAATGAGGTAGATTTCTGCCCTCTGCTGTGCTCTACTATTCTCTGCAAGGCTCTCGGGTGGACAGCAATAGTGGTCTATGGTCGTTAGGTTGAGATAGGTTACGACTGTTTATGTCAGGTTAGGCTACGTTGGTGCGTGTAGCTTCTGCTCTCCTGTTATACACTGTTATTCGAAGTATTCCTCTGATTTACTGTGCTCTACTGTATTATGCTTGGCTCCGGGGAGTCCAGCGGCAGTGGTCGCGGCACGCT
>NW_017078904.1:0-275 GCF_001483705.2 Eufriesea mexicana | reverse complement strand
TGCCCTGATTGGCGTTTGGCAGTCCTGAAATTGTGGACTAGGCACGTTAGGTTATGTTAGTTTACGTTTGATTATGTTGTGTTAGGTCAGATTAGGTTGGGATACCTCTTACTCTTTCGCTGTACTGTAATGTTCGGGCGATTTCAGCGGTCTAGATTGCAATGCAATACTCTGCTTAGCTCTTGCGAGGCCAGCAATAACTTTCGTCGCACGTCAGGTTGGGTCACGCTACGTCTGCTGATGTCACGTTTGGGTTGGTTAGGACAGGTTAGTTT
>NW_017078903.1:0-275 GCF_001483705.2 Eufriesea mexicana | reverse complement strand
CAGAACCTGCTAGAGGACTGTAGAGCACAGAAATTCATATATTGGCAGTGTACATGGCGAAAGTCTTACATACCCATACCTAACACAGGCTAACGTAACCTTACCAAACGTAGCCTACCTCAACGTAACGTTCGGCGGCCAATATTGCTGGCCTCCCCAACGCCAAGCAGAATGCAGTACAGCGTATTCGGGCGCAGAAATCCACCGAACTGGAACGTATGACGCGAAAGTAAAAGATACCCTTACCGTAATTAGCCCAACCTCAACTAACCAAA
>NW_017078902.1:0-275 GCF_001483705.2 Eufriesea mexicana | reverse complement strand
TTGTAGTAAAAATGAATACTAAAATAAAAGCTACATCCTAGCGATGCGGGGCGATTCCTTTTCCTGCGTTTTGCCTTTTGTCTTCCGTTTTCTGGAGACGTTTTGTAACCTGCGTGGTCCAAAATAGACAGAGCAGTTCTAACCGTTTGCACGTTTAATACTTTGACTGCCAGGTTGGTCATATATGACCGGTCACGGTTTCTCCTGTGACGTCACGGTGGTCATTGTTGACCGGGGCACTTGAACTATATTGAGTGAAAATTGAACGAATTGAA
>NW_017078901.1:0-275 GCF_001483705.2 Eufriesea mexicana | reverse complement strand
GAGACGAGCAGATTGTGATAGCGCACAGCAGAACGCAAGAGTCCAAAGAATAGCTTATGTAGAATAAAAGACAAATATATCCCTACCTAAACCAACATAAACCAATATAGCAAAACGCAATCCAACTCAACTTAACATGCCGGGACCGTTATTGCGGGCAATCCCAGAGTCCAGTACAGTACAGTAGAGCAACCAAGAGCGCAGAAATCCTCTGAATAGCAGTCTATATCACAAAAGACAGATTTGTCCTGTCCCGTTCTATCCAAACGTAACAT
>NW_017078900.1:0-275 GCF_001483705.2 Eufriesea mexicana | reverse complement strand
TTCCAGCCACAGTCTATATCATTGCAGTGGCTATAGCACTCAAAAAGCATCTTTCGTCCTTACATACGGAAGGAAGTTAGCTCACCACGGTATTATTCGAAAAAATTAATAGAGTTGAATTTTCTAGCAGGATTCTATAGCATTCCAATGACTACTGCACGCCAATAGAATCTTTCTTCCTTAATTATGCCAGAATGTTAGCTAACCAGGAAGGTAGTCGAAAATGTCAACAAAATTGTATTTTCAGCCTCATTCTTTATCAATGCAGCTTCTAT
>NW_017078899.1:0-275 GCF_001483705.2 Eufriesea mexicana | reverse complement strand
GTATGTATGGCTGTTTGTGTGGATGTATGTATGTATGTATTTATGGTTGCATGTAAGGATGTGCGTATGGATGTATGGATGGGCGGATGCAAGAACAGAAGGATGTGTGTATGGATGGATATATGTATTTGTCAATGGATGTATGAATGGCTGCTTGTATGAATGGCTGGATGGATGGTTCGATGGATGTATGGATGGGTGGATGTATGGACGGATGGATGTATGTATGTGTGGATGTATGGATGTATGGATGGATGGGTGCATGGATGGCTGGA
>NW_017078898.1:0-275 GCF_001483705.2 Eufriesea mexicana | reverse complement strand
TCGGCTATGTTACGATTCATTAGGTTAGGAGAGGATAGCTAGGACTTTAGCCCTATGGTCTGCCCTTAGGTGGATTTATGCGCCCTCCAGTGCTAAAGTATCTTCAGCATTGTTCTGGGAAGACAAGCAATAGCGGTCGCGGCACGTTAGGTTGAGTTATGCAACGTTTGGTTATGTTACGGTTGGTTAAGTTAGGAGATGTATCTCTGACTTTAGTGCTATATTCTGCTATTAGGTGGACTTCTGCGACCTGCAGTGCTCTAATATTTTCAACT
>NW_017078897.1:0-275 GCF_001483705.2 Eufriesea mexicana | reverse complement strand
ATTCAATTTTATTGACACTTTCGACTATTATCGTGGTGAGCTATCCTTCGTGCATAAATATGGAGGAAAGATTCTATTGGCGTGCTGTAGCCATTGCAATGCTATGGGATCTCGTTAAAAAATTCAATTTTACTGACAGTTTCGACTATTATCGTGGAGAGCTAACTATCTTTCATAAATAAGGAGGAAAGATTCTATCGGTGTGCTATAACCATTGGAATGCTATAGAATCTGCCTGGAAAATTCAATTTTATTTACATTTTCGACTAATATCG
>NW_017078896.1:0-275 GCF_001483705.2 Eufriesea mexicana | reverse complement strand
TGTCTTTTCTGATATACACCGCTATCCTATGGGTTTGTGCGATCTACAATCCGCAGACGTGATCTGCTTGGCTACGGGAAAGCCAGCAATTGTGCTCGCGGCACGTTAGTTTTGGTTACGTCACTTTTGGTTATGCTACGTGTGGTTAGGGTAGGGGAGATTAGCTTTGAATTTAGGGCCATTGTCCGACGTAACGTGGTTCCATCGCTCTACAGTGCTCGAATATTATCAGCTAAGGAATGGTAAGGCCAGCAGTAGTGGTAACGGCACGTTGT
>NW_017078895.1:0-275 GCF_001483705.2 Eufriesea mexicana | reverse complement strand
TGGCGAGGTTAGGTCATGTTATGATAGGATATCTTCGACCTTCGTGCTATACAGATAAATGCGGTCGACTTCTGCTCTCTACTGTGCTCTAGTGCATTCCGCATTGCTCTCGTGAAGCGACCAATAGGGTGCTCTGCACAATATGCTGAGCTAGGATACGTTAGTCTATGCTTCGTTTTGTTAGGTTAGGATAGGGTAAATTTGACTCTTCCGCAATGAACTCTGAATCTATGGATTTTTGCGCTCTGCTCTCCTCTCGTATGTTCTGCTTAGCT
>NW_017078894.1:0-275 GCF_001483705.2 Eufriesea mexicana | reverse complement strand
GTTACCTTGCGCTGGATTAGCATGGCCTGGACTTTCTTGTTGTAGACTGTTTTTAGGTGGAATCGAACGCCCTACTGATCTCTACTATACTATGCTCGAACCACTTGAGCCCAGCAATAGTGGCCGCGGCACGTTAATTTGTGTTACGTTACGTTCGGTTATGTTACGACTTGTTAGGTGGGCAAGGTATGGCTCTAACTTTTGTGATATGCACTACTATTCCGTGGCTTTCTGCGTTTTACTGTGCTGTAATATGTTCTGCTTGGCGCTGTAGA
>NW_017078893.1:0-275 GCF_001483705.2 Eufriesea mexicana | reverse complement strand
GCTATGCGGTGAACTTCTGCGCTCTGCTGCGCTGTAGTGTATTCTGCTTGGCCCTGGGGAGGCGGGCTAAAGTGGTTTCGGCTGGTTAGCTTGAGCTATGCTACGTTCGTTTATGTTACGTTTAGTGAGGTTCGGAACCGATAGCTTCGACTTTTGTGCTATAGACGGCAGTCCGTCGATTTTTGCGCTCCACCGTGTCCTAATACTTTCTACTTGGCTCTGGGGATGCCAGCAGCAGTGATCGCCGCACGCTGCTTTCAGTTATGCTACGTTCG
>NW_017078892.1:0-275 GCF_001483705.2 Eufriesea mexicana | reverse complement strand
GTTACCTTGCGCTGGATTAGCATGGCCTGGACTTTCTTGTTGTAGACTGTTTTTAGGTGGAATAGAACGCCCTACTGATCTCTACTATACTATGCTCGAACCAGTTGAGCCCAGCAATCGTGGCCGCGGCACGTTAATTTGTGTTACGTTACGTTCGGTTATGTTACGGCTTGTTAGGTGGGGAAGGTATGGCTCTAACTTTTGTGATATGAACTACTATTCCGTGGCTTTCTGCGTTTTACTGTGCTGTAATATGTTCTGCTTGGCGCTGTAGA
>NW_017078891.1:0-275 GCF_001483705.2 Eufriesea mexicana | reverse complement strand
TGGGGTTAATCTGTACAGTGATGATCTATATTCCCTTGCAGCTCCAGAATAACTAAGTACTAGCCCGTTCAGTGATGATTAATATCCTATTTCAGCTCTAGAATGACGAAGGGCTGACCCATTATCGCTCCAGACACTGACAATTGACGAAACAGTAATGAGTGTAGCCATCATCACAGTACTGTAACCGTTGGATTAATTTATTCACTGGTGGCATAAATTCCATAGCAAGCCCAGAGTAGTCAATGCATTGCTCTGTTAAGTATGCAAACATT
>NW_017078890.1:0-275 GCF_001483705.2 Eufriesea mexicana | reverse complement strand
GTGGTCACGTCAGGTTTGCGTGAGTTATGCTACGTTTTGACATGTCACGTTTGGCTATGTTAGAATACGCTACACTGGCATCGGTGTTTTGCACTGCCATTTGGGGGAATTCTGTGACCTACTGTGCTCTACTACATTGTGATTTGCTCCGGGGTGGCCGGGAGTAGTGTTCGCGGCACGTAATATTGGCTTCATGATACGTTTGGTTAGGCTAGGTTATTTCAAGTTAGGTCAGGATATGTACGGCGATTGCGCTGTTCACTTCAATGCGGAGG
>NW_017078889.1:0-275 GCF_001483705.2 Eufriesea mexicana | reverse complement strand
CTATACACTGCTCGTCTCTCGGGAGGCCAGCTGTAACGGTCGCCGCATATTTGGTTCAGTTAGATTACATTTGGCTGTGTCACGCTTGGTTAGGTTAGGATAGGGTAGCATTGACTTTTATGCTGTACAATGCTGTTCGTTGGAAATCAGCGCTCGACGTTGCACTTGTATACTCTGTTTGTATCTGGGGAGGCCAGCAATGGCAGTCTCGTCACTTTAAGTTGAGTTGTGCTGCGTTTGGTTATGTTACGTTTGGTTCGGTTAGGATAGGAAAG
>NW_017078888.1:0-275 GCF_001483705.2 Eufriesea mexicana | reverse complement strand
TCTCTCGGGAGGCCAGCAGTAGTGTCCTAGGCACGTTAGTTTTATTTCGGTTACGTTCGATTATGTTACGTTTGGTTAGATTATGATAGGGTAGCTTTGACCTTTGTGCCATACGCTGTTAGTCTATGGACCTCGGCGTAGCCAAACATACGCTAGCTCAACACTTCGTGCCGCGACCACTATTGCTTGTCTCCCCAAGGGCAAGCAGAACATAGTAGAGCACAGTAGAGCGTAGTAATCCGCCGAAAATCAATGAGTACCACGAAAGTCATATC
>NW_017078887.1:0-275 GCF_001483705.2 Eufriesea mexicana | reverse complement strand
TACATCCATTTTATTAACATACACACTGACATCCAAGATTCTATAGCAAGCCACGAATGGTTGAGGAATGGTTCTATTATCGGCTGTGACATTAACAGCTGCATATAAAATTCTAAGCGTAGCCATCAACGCACTGCTACTGCCATTAGAGCAACCTACTCTATGAGCACCTGGATTCTGCTATAAATTATTGAACAATCAATGGCTAGATAGATCATCGCTATAGAAGTGTGCAAATAACAGTACGTTACTCAGTATAGCCACCTACACGTTCC
>NW_017078886.1:0-275 GCF_001483705.2 Eufriesea mexicana | reverse complement strand
TCAATTGCTATGGCTGCAGCAAACCAATGGAATTTTCCATTTTTTTAAAAAACAATGCTCCCTAACAACGGTATTAGACGAAAACGTCAATATAATTGAACTTTCTAGGCAAATTCTACTGAATTGCTGTGGCTGTAGCAAACCAATAGAACTATTCCTACTTATTTTACAAAAAATGCGCCCCAACAACGGTATTGGTCGAAAATGTCAACACAATTGAACTTTCTAGCCAAATTCTATTGAATTGCGATGGGTATAGAAGCCAATGTAATTTT
>NW_017078885.1:0-275 GCF_001483705.2 Eufriesea mexicana | reverse complement strand
AGGGAATAGTTTCTTTATACGTGTGGTTGTGAAAGAAATTTGGTGCTAAATTTCACTTTTTTCACTTTCTCTGTCCCCAAATTATGAAATTCGATAGTATAGCAAATTTTGAATTTTGGAATTTTAAAATATAAAACCTCATTATTTTTGCAATACTCGAATAATTTCAGTAATTATCAAAAGTACCACTTGCATAAATTTTATAGTTGCAAGAAAGATACGAAGTAAGTTTTGACGTTCAGGATGTTAATTTGTTTATTTTCAAGAGATTTCGG
>NW_017078884.1:0-275 GCF_001483705.2 Eufriesea mexicana | reverse complement strand
TATTAGGTTAGATCAGGTTATGCCAGTATATCTTCGACTTTTGTGCTGTTCACAGTAATGCGGGTTATTCCTGCGAACTATTGTGCTCCAGTACACCCCACTTGTCTCTGTGGAGTTGAACAATAGTTTTCTCGTAATGCTAGGTTGGGTTAGGTTACGTTTGGATATGCCAAGTTTGGCTAGGTTAGAGTAGGCTACTTCGACTTTTGTGCTATTCACTGCTATTCCTTCAGTATCTGTATTCTACTGCGATCTGCTGCATTTCGCTTGACACT
>NW_017078883.1:0-275 GCF_001483705.2 Eufriesea mexicana | reverse complement strand
AGCATTGCAAAGCATATAGCGCGCCAATAGAATCTTTCCTCCTTACTTATGCAAGGAAGTTAGTCCACCACGATATTAGTCGAAAATGTCAATAAAATTGCATTGTTCAGGATGGTTCTACACCATTGCAATGCCTCTAGCACTCCAATAGGATCTTTCCTACTTATTTAGGCAAGAAATTAAGCTCACCAAGATATTAGTCGAAAATGTCCATGAAATTATATTTTCCAGCCAGATTCTACAGCATTGCATTGGCTATAACGCGCCAATTGAAT
>NW_017078882.1:0-275 GCF_001483705.2 Eufriesea mexicana | reverse complement strand
CTACGTTTCGTAAGGTTGGCTTAGATTCAGTGTGGTCAAGGTTTATTTGACTTTCGTGCCATACACTGTTTTTCGGTGGGCTGCTTCCCTGTACTGTGCTCCACCAAATTCTGCTTGTCCATCGATAGGCTGGAAATAGTGGTCGCCGCGCGTTGTATTGAATTAGGCTACGTTTGTATACGTTATGTTAGTACTGGTTAGGTTAGGATATCTTCGACCTTTGTGCTATTCACTGCAGCGCTGTGGATTTCCGCGCTCTACTGTGCTCTTACAAT
>NW_017078881.1:0-275 GCF_001483705.2 Eufriesea mexicana | reverse complement strand
TCGATTTCTACTTAACCGATTGACTTGAAATTTTGAAATTATCTTCAGCTGATGTCCCATTGTTGATGAAACAAGAATTATTAAAATCGAACGTGATTTACTATTTTTTTCATTATGTTCCAGTGACAAAGAATAAAAGAAAATCGATATTCCGACTTCAAAGTGCCGCCATTTTCTTAAATCTAAAGATTTCCAATATTTTCTGGTTTCGATGATAACTGTGTCCTTGATAAACAGAATGCTTCATAATTTGTCTATTTTGAAGAAACAGAAGA
>NW_017078880.1:0-275 GCF_001483705.2 Eufriesea mexicana | reverse complement strand
TCGCCTAGCGTCTTCAACCAACGTCAAGGACAGCCATCTACTTGCCAGAGAATAGGCATTTCATGATGTATAACCTGCTATAGCTTGGTGAATAGATCGCCTAACGCCTTCATTCCAATGGCTTGTACAGGCATCTACATTTCAGAGAATAGGTCTATTCAAAATCTATAATGTGCTATAGCTTGGTAAATAGATCGCCTACCTCCTTCAATCCAATGGCAGGTACAGACATCTACTTGCCAGAGAATATGTCTATTCAAAATCTATAACCTGTT
>NW_017078879.1:0-275 GCF_001483705.2 Eufriesea mexicana | reverse complement strand
TATATCCCTCTTCAGTGTATTTATTTAAAATTGATATTCTATCATTTTTAACATAATGCTACAAAAATAAAAGGCGAAAGCTAAGATTATTCTGTTGTTTAGAAAATAAACTGTGTAGTTGTGGCGAATGGAACCCGTTGATACAGCCCTAACACCTTCAATAAGATACACAAGCGACTTTAGTCAGTCCCATGTATGATTTTGGACCCGGGGTTGCCATCTATGAGTTTGGACTCGAAGCTTGAGTTGGATAGAAGGAACATAGGGTGCGCCAC
>NW_017078878.1:0-275 GCF_001483705.2 Eufriesea mexicana | reverse complement strand
ATACTAGACCGCAGTAGAGCGCAGGAATCCGCCGAATAGTAGCGTATAGCGCAAAGTTCAAAGGTACGCTCTCCAAACCTAACGAAACATATCATAAAAGTACTAAACGTAACAGGACCTGATGTGCCGCGAAAGCCATTGCTGGCGTCACGAGGGATAGAGATATTATTGCAGAGCAGTGTAGGACGCTGGAATCTTCCGAAGAGCAGTGCACTGCGGAAAAGTAAGGGATATCCTAACCTAACCTGACCTAACAAGAAATAACCAAACCTAAC
>NW_017078877.1:0-275 GCF_001483705.2 Eufriesea mexicana | reverse complement strand
TAGCTTCCTTGCATAGGTATGGAGGAAAGATCCCTTTGGCGTGCTATATCCATTGCAATGATATGGAGTGTGCATGGCAGGTTCGATTTTATCGACATTTTCAACTAATATCGTGGTGAGCAACCTTTCTAGCGTTAACAACGCCGAAAGATTCTATTTTCGTGCTGCTGGCATTGCAATGCCAAAGAATCTGGCTGGAAAAATCAATTTTATTGACTTTTACAACTAATATGGTGGTGAGCTAACTTTCCTCCATAAATCAGGATGAAAGATTC
>NW_017078876.1:0-275 GCF_001483705.2 Eufriesea mexicana | reverse complement strand
CACAAAAGTCTAAGCTACACAATCCTAACCTAAACGAACGTAACATAACCGAACGCAACATAACTAAGGCTGACGTGCCTAGGGCAATACTTCCGGACTCCCCACAGCCGAGCAGAATATCCTACGGCACAGTAGAGCGCGGGAATAAACAGAATAGCAGTGTACAGCACAAATCTCAAAGCCATCCTATCCAAACTTAACCTAACCTAACCTAACAAAGCGTAACGAAACTCAACCAAACGTGCCAGGACCGCTATTTCTGGCCTTCCCAGAGA
>NW_017078875.1:0-275 GCF_001483705.2 Eufriesea mexicana | reverse complement strand
CGGCAGCTGGCACATCCACCAGTGGAGCACTTCACCCATTGAATATATCTGTTCAGTGATAATATACATTATATTGCAATTCTAGAATGTCAGTGGACAAACCCGTTATCGCCCGTAATATTAAAAATTGACGAAAATCCAATTATTGTTAATCATATAGCTCATAAAAAATATAAAATACAAATATCATTATGATTAGTAGATATAAAGCATTTTTAAAAAATAAAATTTAAATATTGGAAATTATTTTTAATTTTGAAAATTAATGGTTTTAT
>NW_017078874.1:0-275 GCF_001483705.2 Eufriesea mexicana | reverse complement strand
ACATCCCTCCATCCATCCATCCATCCATACATACATCCATCTTTCCATCCATCCATGCATACACCCACACATACATTCATACAACCGTCCATCTATACATACATCCATACACACATCCATACATACGTCCACACATCCATTCACACCTCCATCCATATATCCATACATACATCCATACATACACCAATACATACATCCATACATACTTTCGAACATACATACATACGTACTTCCATACCTACATCCATACATGAATCCATACATACATCCATACA
>NW_017078873.1:0-275 GCF_001483705.2 Eufriesea mexicana | reverse complement strand
CAAGAAAGTTTGCTGACCCCGATATTAGTCGAACTTGTCAATATCATTATATTTTGCAGCCAGTGTCTGTTGCACTCCAGTGGCTATAGCACGCCAATAGGATATTTCCTCCTTATTTATGCTAGAATGTTAGCTCTCCGCTATATTAGTCATAATGTCATTAAAACTAGATTTTCCAGCCCGATTCTGTAGCATTGCAATGGAAATAGCATGACAATAGAATCTTTCCTACTTGTTTAAGCAAGACAGTTACCTCACCACGACATTATACGAGA
>NW_017078872.1:0-275 GCF_001483705.2 Eufriesea mexicana | reverse complement strand
AAAAGATTCGGTTGGCGTGATGTAGGCATTGCAATGCTGCAGAATCTTGCTGGAAAATTCAATGTTACTGACATTTTCTACTGATATCGTGGCGAGCTGACTTCCTTGCATAGGTAAGGAGGAATGATTCTTTTGGCGTGCTATAGCCATTGCAATTCAATAGAATCTGGCTGGAAAGTTCAATTTTGTTTACATTTTCGTCTAATATTGTCGTGAGTTAATTTGCTTGCATAAATAAGGAGGAAAGATTCTGTTGGAGTGATATAGGTGTTGCA
>NW_017078871.1:0-275 GCF_001483705.2 Eufriesea mexicana | reverse complement strand
GGATGTATGGCTGTCTGCATGTATGGATGTATGGATGGATGGATGTATCGAATGATAGACGTAAGAATGGAAGGACTTATGGATGTATGGCTGTGTGGATGGATGTATGTTTCGATGGATGAATGTATGGATTGATGGCCGTATGGATGGATGGATGTATGGATGGGTTGCGGTATGGATGAACGGATGTACGGATGAATGGATGTACGGAAGAATGGATGTATGGATGTATAGATGTATGCATGTATGGAGGTATGGATGTATGCATGTATGGA
>NW_017078870.1:0-275 GCF_001483705.2 Eufriesea mexicana | reverse complement strand
TTACGTTAGGTAATGTTTGGTTTTCCTAGGCTAGGACACGCTACTTTGTCTTTTGAGCTACACGCCGCTATTCGTCGTGTATCCGCGCTCTCATGTGCAATAATAAGCTCTGTCTGCCTCTGGGGTGGCCAGTAACAGTGGTCCCGGCACGTCAGGTTGAGTAAGGTTCTGCTTCGTTAGGTTAGGTTAGGAAGGCTCGGATAGGATTTCCTCGACTTTTGTGCTACAAAATGCTATTAGGCGGATTTCTGCGCTCTACATTGCTCTACTATACC
>NW_017078869.1:0-275 GCF_001483705.2 Eufriesea mexicana | reverse complement strand
AACGCCACTGATATTCAGATGCAAACAGAGGAGGAAGACCCGAGACGCAGACTGCGCCAAATGCCGCTATTATTGCGGTTAATCGTCGTATTTTTCTAAACGTCAATCGTTCAATTTTACACCGGCGAACTTGTACAAAATACCTCGTCGTATCACACGGGATGATACGAAAACTCGGTTGAGTTAGTTATTCTTGAAAACGATAAAAAAAAATCTACAATAAACGTCGGGAAATTTATAATAAAGTTTGCAAAGTGGTTTGGTCTTTCGTGGAA
>NW_017078868.1:0-275 GCF_001483705.2 Eufriesea mexicana | reverse complement strand
GCATCTTTCCTCCTTACTTACGCAAGGAAATTAGATCACCACGATATTAGTCGAAAACGTCATTAAAATTGTATTTTCCAGCGAGATTCTATATCATTGCAGTGGATATAGAACGTCAAAAGTATCTTTCCTCCTTACCTATGCAAGGAAGATAGCTCACCATGGTAATGGTCGGAAATGTCAACAAAATTGCATTTTCCAGCCAAATCTATATCATTGCAATGGCTGTAGCGCTCGAAAATCATATTTCCACCTTACTTACGCAAGGGAGTTAG
>NW_017078867.1:0-275 GCF_001483705.2 Eufriesea mexicana | reverse complement strand
GGACGGAAAATTCAATTTTATAGACATTTTCGTATAATATTTTGGTGCGCTACCTTTCTTGCACAAATAAGGAGGAAATATTCTTTTGGCGTGCTATAACCATTGCAATAATATGGAATGTGCCTGGCAGATTGAATTTTAATGACATTTTCGACTAACATCGAGATGAGCTAACTTTCTTCCATAAATCAGGAGGAAAGATTCTGTTGGCATGCTATTGGGATTGCAATGTCGTAGAATCTGGCTGGAAAATTCAATCTTATTGACATTTTTGA
>NW_017078866.1:0-275 GCF_001483705.2 Eufriesea mexicana | reverse complement strand
GTCCGCTGATGACGCGATTTCCAACGAAATTCTAGAACACTGAATGTATATTAATGTCATGGCAAGAGATATTCACAACTGACAGTGCGGCGCATAGTACATAGGCCAACATAACAGTGTGGCCGTTGGATTCTTCTGTTCATTGGTGATTTATACGTACATAATTATACACATCCCCCGAGAAATTATCAAGGGACGACACAGAACTTAGCACATCCATCGTCACAGTACAGTAGCCGATGGTTTTCTTCTCCCGCTGTTGACGTAATTTCGAT
>NW_017078865.1:0-275 GCF_001483705.2 Eufriesea mexicana | reverse complement strand
CTAGAGCGTAAGAATCCGCCGAATAACAGTGTAAACCACGAAAGCGAAATCTACCCAAACCTTTCCCAAGCTAACATAACGTAACAAAACGAAGCATAACTAAGCATAGTGGACCGAGACGACCCTTACTGGCCTTCCCAGGGACGAGCAGAATACTATACAGCATAATGGACCGCAGCTATCCTCTGTATTCGAGTGTAAAGTTGAAAAGCAGAGGATATCCCAACTTAACGAAGCCTAGCCTAACCCAACCAAACGTAACCAATCTAAATCTA
>NW_017078864.1:0-275 GCF_001483705.2 Eufriesea mexicana | reverse complement strand
GTCGAGTTCGGTTACGTGTCATTGGGTTAGGTTAGGAAGGTTTGGTTATGGTATACTTGACTATTGTGCTATACACTGCTATTCGGTGCATTTCCGCGCCCTTCATTGCTCCATTATACTCCGCTCGACTATGGGGAGGCGAACAGTGGTCTTCGTGGCACGTTGGTCCTAGTTAGGCTACGTTCGGTTGAGTTAGATTAGAAAATTACGGATAGGGGATTTCTGACCTTCGTCCTTTACGCTATTATTTGTTGGATTCCTGTAATCTAACGTGC
>NW_017078863.1:0-275 GCF_001483705.2 Eufriesea mexicana | reverse complement strand
TTCTGCTATCTACTCTCCTCTAATATGTTCCGCTTGTCTCTGGGTATGACAGCAGTGGAGGTGGCGTCACGCAAGTTTCAGTTATGTTACGGTTGGTTACGTAAAGTTTGGTTAGGTAAGGAGAGGATAGCCTTGATTTTTATGCTGTACACTGCCATTCGGTGGGCTTCTACGCTGTACTGTTCCTCGGTATGTTCCGCTTGGCGCAGGGGCTGCCGGCTACTGTTGTCTAGGCACGTTAGCTTGGATTACGTTGCGTTTGGTTATGTTACCTT
>NW_017078862.1:0-275 GCF_001483705.2 Eufriesea mexicana | reverse complement strand
GTTTGGTAAGGGCAGCTTTAACTTCCGACTGTACACTGATATACGGTGGATTGCTGGAATCTACTGTGCTCTAGCATGCCCTGCTTGGCTCTGGCAGTGGCAGCAATAGCGGTCTCGGCACGATAGAATGAGTTAGGCTATGTTTGGTTGCGTTCTGTTGGTTTGGGTTATGATTGGGTGGCTTTGACTTTCCAAATATGCGCTACGGTCCTATTGATTTCCGCGTTCTACTCTCCACTGATGCGTCCTGTTTGGCTCCGTCGGGTGCAGCGATA
>NW_017078861.1:0-275 GCF_001483705.2 Eufriesea mexicana | reverse complement strand
TTTCTGCTAGACTACGATCGGATAGGCTATGTCAGTTAGGTAGCTTCGACTTTCGTGGTATAAGAAGTTCTTCGGTGCATTTCTGAGCTTTACTGTCCCCTAGTGTTTTCTGATTGACTCTGGGGAGGCCAGCAATGGTGGTATCGGAAAGATAGTTTGAGATAGACAACGCTTTGTTGTGTTACGCTTGGTAAGGTTAGGAGAGGATAGCATTGACTTTTATGCTGTAGAACGAAATTCTGTGGGACACTGCGCTCTACTGTGCTCTAGTATAT
>NW_017078860.1:0-275 GCF_001483705.2 Eufriesea mexicana | reverse complement strand
AGCTTGGTGAATAGGTCGCCAAACGCCTTCAATCCAATGGCAAGTACAGACTTCTACTTGTCAGAAAATAGGTATATTCAAAACCTATAACCTCTTATAGCTTGGTGAGTAGATCGCCTGACGCCTTCAATCCAATGGCAAGTACAGCCATCTACTGGCCAGAGAGTAGGTCTATTCAAAATATGTAACCTGTTATAGCTTGGTGAATAGGTCGCTTAGCGTCTTCAATCAATGGCAAGGACAGCCATCTACATGCGAGAGAATAGGATTATTCA
>NW_017078859.1:0-275 GCF_001483705.2 Eufriesea mexicana | reverse complement strand
GATACTGAAGTGATGATAAGTATCTCGACAATCGATTTTGTAGAAAACAACTGTGGTGAAAGAGATAATAAATAAATCGATAATAAGTAATGTAGGGAACACCACTAATAATATGATGCTAAGTAAATCGACAATCAGACGTGTAGAACACAACTGTTTGTTGTTGAGTTAATATGTAACTCGATAATCAATAATGTAGAATACGCCGATAATATCTGATGATAAGTAAATCGACAGTCGGTTGTATAGAATACTACTATCCTCGAGAAGGTAAT
>NW_017078858.1:0-275 GCF_001483705.2 Eufriesea mexicana | reverse complement strand
ACGCTACTTCGAGTTAGGCTACGGTTGTTTGGGTTAGTTTAGGACGCGTTAAGATAGGGTATCTTTGATTTTTCTGCATTACACTACCATGCGGCCGACTTCTGCGCTCTACTGAGCTCTAGTTTATGTTGCTTGTATCTGTGGCGGCCAGCAATAGTGGTCTGTCCATGTTAGTTTTTGATAGGCTTCGTTTGGATGCGTTACGTTCGGCAGGGTTAGGATATGCTACATTGACCTCTGGGCTCTTCACTCCTGTTCGGTGCATTTGTGCGCTC
>NW_017078857.1:0-275 GCF_001483705.2 Eufriesea mexicana | reverse complement strand
TGAATTACGTTAATTCTAGTTGAGATATTAAATTGTGACTTCTGTGGTAAGACAGTGTTAACCATTTGCACTCGACGATATTTTCGCCAAAGAAGGATAAGAGTTGAAAGATTTTCTGTTACAAAGCTGGCGATATTTTTCTGAGCAGGAATAAGAAATCGTATAATAATTAACACGTAAAATTATTTGATTTCAAATTTTATCAAATGGTAACTGAAAGGCGCCTCTCGAGTGCAGAGGGTTAATAATATCCGACAG
This sequence comes from Eufriesea mexicana, assembly GCF_001483705.2. Lineage (NCBI taxonomy): Eukaryota > Metazoa > Arthropoda > Insecta > Hymenoptera > Apidae > Eufriesea > Eufriesea mexicana. The sequence continues at coordinate 17 of NW_017078857.1, read as the reverse complement.
GAACTTCTACTTTTATT
>NW_017078856.1:0-275 GCF_001483705.2 Eufriesea mexicana | reverse complement strand
AGCTTGGTGAATAGATCGCCTATCGCATCCAATCGAATGGCAAGTACAGCCATCTATTTGCCAGAGAATAGGTTAATTCAAAATCTACAACCTGTTATAGAATGGAGAATAGGTCGCCTAACGCCTTCAATCTAAAGGCAAGTACAGCCACCTTCTTGACAGGGGATAAGTCTATTCAAAATATATAATCTTTTATGGCTTGGTGAATAGACCGCCAAAGGCCTTCAATCCAATTGCAAGTACTGCCATCTACTTGCCTGACAATAGGTCCTTTC
>NW_017078855.1:0-275 GCF_001483705.2 Eufriesea mexicana | reverse complement strand
TTTTTTCGGGATAATAGTATAGAGTATGTTCGAGGCAATATTCTGTTGAAATGAACAAGCACGTGTAACGGTAGAAAAATGATGTACTCATGGAATTGCATCATCATATAGAAATAGAGGCCAATAGTTATATTTTATACCGATAAAAAATTGAAGCAGTAAGACATATATGTAATTTATGGTGTGTGTATTGATTTGTAGGTCGGCCAACAATATGACATACGATTTAGAAATGTTTGGTGGTCAAACCAATATTCGTAAAAGGGAGATGTTTT
>NW_017078854.1:0-275 GCF_001483705.2 Eufriesea mexicana | reverse complement strand
AACTGAAGCTAGATTTCCGCGGCCGCTATTGCCCGCCTCCACACAGTCGCGCAAAGCATAGCACAGAAATGTAGAGAGCAGAAATCCACCGAAATGCAGCATATATCACAGAAGTTGTGGATACCCTAACCTAACCTTGCATGGTAAAACGTACAGTTACGTAGTATAGCTAAGCATAACGTGCCGCGACGGTTATTGGTGGCATTCGTAGTGCCAAGCAAAGCATATTAGGCCACATTAGTGCGCAGAAATTCACCGAAAAGCAGTGTATAGCA
>NW_017078853.1:0-275 GCF_001483705.2 Eufriesea mexicana | reverse complement strand
CTGCTATTCTGATCATTCCTGCGCTCTACTGAGCTCTAGTATGTTCCTCTTGGCTATGCGGGGGCCAGCTGTAAAGGTCACGGCGCGGTAGTCTGTGTTACGTTGCTTATGGTTATGTCACTTTGGCTACGATAGGATAGGGTAAATTTGTGTTTTGTGCTATGCACTACACTTCGGAGGATTTCTGCCCTGTACTCTCCACTATTAATATTATCTTGGCTCTCTGGAGCCCAGCAATACTGGTCGCGGCACGATAGTTTGGGATTGGTTACGTT
>NW_017078852.1:0-275 GCF_001483705.2 Eufriesea mexicana | reverse complement strand
ACAGTACTGAGTATATCCATCATCAGTGTAATGCAGCCGTTGGACTAGATTGTTCACTGATGATGTAAATTCGAAGGATAATCTAGAATTATTTATGTAGTGTGCGGTTATGGCTAGTGATATATACAACCGAGAGTACGGCATTTTGTACATTTAAAAAAAGATCAGGTTGTGGTTAAATTAATCCGCTCGCTGATGGTGCATATTCCGGAGAAGTTGTAGAAAGCGATATGCAGACACAATAAGCCTCGTGATATTATCAATTGACAACACAG
>NW_017078851.1:0-275 GCF_001483705.2 Eufriesea mexicana | reverse complement strand
GAGGAAAGGTTCTATTGGCGTGCTATAGGCATTGCAAAGCTATAGAATCTTCCTGGAAAATTCTATTTTAGTGACATTTTCGACTAATATCGTGGTGAGCTAACTTCCTTGCGTAAGTAAGGAGGTAACATTCTATTGGCGTGCTCTAGTCATTGCAAAGTTATAGAATACGGAAGGGAATTTCAATTTTATTGACATTTTCGACTAATATCGTTGTGAGCCAACTTTCATGCATAAACAAGGAGGAAAGATTCTATTGGCGAGCTGTAGCCATT
>NW_017078850.1:0-275 GCF_001483705.2 Eufriesea mexicana | reverse complement strand
GTCGAAAATGTCAACAAAATTCTATTTTCCAGCCATATTCTATAGCATTACGGCGGCTATAGCACGCCAACAGAATCATTTCTCCTTATTTTTGCAATAAGGTTAGCACACAACGATTTCAGTCGGAAATGACAATAAAATTGTATTTGCCATACAGGCTCTATAGCGTTGCAATGGTAATAGCACACCAATAGAGTATTTCCTCCATATTAATTCAAGAAACTTGGCTCACCACGATATTAGTCGAAAATGTCAATAAAATTGTATTGTCCAGC
>NW_017078849.1:0-275 GCF_001483705.2 Eufriesea mexicana | reverse complement strand
GAGTTACGTTACGTTTGCTTTTGTCAGGTTAGGAAAAAATTGGAAAGGATGGCCTTGAATCTTGTGCTATACACTATTAATCGGCAGATTACTGAGCTCTACTGAGCTCTAGTGCATTCTGTTTGGCCATGCGGAGACTTGCAGTAGTGCTCTCGGCAAGATGGGCTGAGTTAAGTAGCGTTTGGTTATGCCACGCTTGGTTAGGTTAGGACAGGGTAGCTTGTACCTTTGTGCTATACGCCGCTGCTTGGTGGATTTCTGCGCTCTAGTATGCT
>NW_017078848.1:0-275 GCF_001483705.2 Eufriesea mexicana | reverse complement strand
CCTACTGCTCTTAGTACTGACGCTGGGCACGAAAATTTAGCATAGCGAAGAAGGGGGTAATGTCTGTAGGCCCTACTACTCTTAATACTGACGCTGGGCCCGAAAATTTAGCGTAACAAAGGAGGGGGCACCGTTTGTAGGCTCTACTATTCTCAGTACTGACGCTGGGCCCGAAAATTTAGCATAGCGAAGAAGGGGGTAATGTCTGTAGACCCTACTACTCTTAATACTGACGCTGGGCCCGAAAATTTAGCGTAATAAAGGAGGGGGCAACG
>NW_017078847.1:0-275 GCF_001483705.2 Eufriesea mexicana | reverse complement strand
ATGGATATACGGATGTATGGATGTATGGATGTATATCTGTATGGATGGATGGATGGATGGATGGATGACTGGATGGATGTATGGATGGATGGATGTATGGATTTATGTATAAATATATGTATGGATGTATGTATGGATGTATGGACGTACGAATGGATGCATTTATAGAAGTATGGATGTGGGGATGTATGGATGAATGTATGTATGGATGAATGGATGTACGGTTGGATGGATTTATGGATGGGTGGATGGGTGGATGTATGTATGGATGTATG
>NW_017078846.1:0-275 GCF_001483705.2 Eufriesea mexicana | reverse complement strand
AACGTAACTCAATCTAACGTGATGGGCCTACTACTGCAGGACGCCCCAGGGCCAAGCAGCATACTGTAGAGCGCAGTAGAGCCTAGAAGACTACAGAATGGCGGTGTATACCACGAAAGTCAGTGCTATCCTCACCCAAAACGCGCAAACCTAGTCTAACCGGACATAACCCAACTCAACGTAACAGGTCGAGACCGATATTGCTGACCTTCCCAGAGCCAGGCAGAGCGGATTAGAGCCCAGTATAGAGCAGAAGCCCTCCGAATAGTTGTGTA
>NW_017078845.1:0-275 GCF_001483705.2 Eufriesea mexicana | reverse complement strand
GTATGGATGGATGGATGTATGGTTGGATGGATTTGTGGATGGGTGAATTGGTGGATGTATGTACGGATGTATGCATGGATGTATGTATGGATGCATTTACGGATGCATCTATGCATGTATGTATGTGTGAGTGTATGGGTGTAAGCACGGATGTATGGATATATGTATGGACGTATGTATGGATGTACGTGTGGATGGATGAGTGTATGGAAGGGTGGATTTGTGGATGTGTGGATGTGTGGATGTATGTATGGATGGATGTATGGATGGACGGA
>NW_017078844.1:0-275 GCF_001483705.2 Eufriesea mexicana | reverse complement strand
TGGCTTGAAAACACGATTTTATGGTCATTTTCGTCTAACATCGTGGAGAGCTACCTTTCCGCAAAAATAATGGGGAAAGATAATATTGGCGTGTTATAGCCATTTCACTGATATAAACTCTGGTTGGATAATTCAATTTTATTGACATTTTCGACTAATATCGTGGTGAGATAGCTTTTTGCATAAATACGGAGGAAAGATTCAATTGGCGCGCTATAGCAGTTGCAATGCTATAGAATGTGGCTGGAAATTCAATGTTATTGACATTTTCCACT
>NW_017078843.1:0-275 GCF_001483705.2 Eufriesea mexicana | reverse complement strand
TTCATACATCCATACATACATCCATACATACATCCATACAAACATCCATAAAAAAATCCATGCATCCACGCATTCAGAAATCCATACAAACATCCATACATACATCCGTTCTTCCGTACATCCACCCATCCATTCATCCACACACACATCCATACGTACATGCAGCCGTACATCCATACATGCGTACATCCGTACATCCATACATCCATACGTCCATACATACATAACTCAATTACAACCATACATTCAAACATCCATACATACATACATGCATA
>NW_017078842.1:0-275 GCF_001483705.2 Eufriesea mexicana | reverse complement strand
CCGTCATGACCAGACCTGACACGACCTGTCCTAACCTGAGAAGGCCAGACCAGACCAGACATGCCCCGACCTGACCAGATCTAACCTGACCCGACCTGGAATATCCTGACCTACCCTTACCTGAACTGACCTGACCCGTCGTGACCTTATCTGGCCTGGCCTGTCCTGGCCTGGCCCGACCTGACTTGACCTGACCTGACCTGACCTGACAAGGCCTGACATTGCCCGGTCGAGCCTGACCTGACCTGACCTGACCCGACCTGACTTGACCTGAC
>NW_017078841.1:0-275 GCF_001483705.2 Eufriesea mexicana | reverse complement strand
CTCTGCTCGACTCTGGGGAGGCCAGCAATAGTGGTCATGGCACGACAGGTTGTGTTAGGCTACATGAGGTATTGTTACGGTTGGTCATGTTGGGATAGGGCAGCGTTGACTTTTGCGCTCTACACCGCTAATCGAAGCATTTCTACGCTCTGAATTGCACCGACGTACCCTGCTCGACTCTGGGGAGTCCAGTAATAGCTGTCTCGGCACGCTATGTTTAGTTAGGCTACGTTTGGTGAGGATATCTTAGCTTGGGTTGGGTACGAAATGCCTTG
>NW_017078840.1:0-275 GCF_001483705.2 Eufriesea mexicana | reverse complement strand
GCTTTTGTTGGAGACCAAATCGTCGAGGCATATTTTAAACGAGACCTAACTAAGATATAAGCAGGTTACATTTCCGAAGTCTGCACAACATCTCATAATAAATCCTAAATTTTTATAAGAGCTGTCAATGGTTTTATGAATATGTGGATCAATATTTAGTATGGACGTAAATCTAAAATGGATTTTAGGGAGGTGTAACATAAACGATAATTAAACTTAATGAAATCTTTACTACGAGTGGAACCTTGACATATTTAATGACATCCCATTGACAC
>NW_017078839.1:0-275 GCF_001483705.2 Eufriesea mexicana | reverse complement strand
ATGTATGGATGTATGAATGTATTTATGTGTGAATGTACGAATGTACGGATGTACCGATGTATGAATGCAAGGATCTCTATATGTATGGATGTATGGATGGCTGGACGTTTGAGTGGATGGATGTATGGATGGATAGATGTATGGATGTATGTATGGATGTATGTATGGATGTATGAATGGTTGCATGGATGTGTGGATGTATGGACTTATGGATGTGTGGATGTATTAATGTATTAATGGATGTATGGATGGATAGATGTATGGATCGATGGATG
>NW_017078838.1:0-275 GCF_001483705.2 Eufriesea mexicana | reverse complement strand
TGACTGCACGTGCCATTGGATTGTAGGCGCTAGGCGATCTATTCCCCAAGCTATAATATGTTACAGATTTTGAATAGACCTATTTTCTGGCAAGTAGATGTCTGTACTTGTCACTGGATTGAATGCGGTTGGCGATATAATCACCAAGCTATAGCAGATTATAGATTTTGAATAGACCGATTCTCAGGCTAGTAGATGGCTGTTCCTGCCAATGAATTGAAGGCGTTAGGCGATCTATTCACCAAGCTATAACAGGTTATAGATTTTCAATAGAC
>NW_017078837.1:0-275 GCF_001483705.2 Eufriesea mexicana | reverse complement strand
TATAAATGAAATGACGGCAGCTGGCTATGAAACAAGAGAGATTCGCTATGGGCACGTTCTTCTGATTTTTCCTAAACTGACTCTTATATACTGATCTTAGACTTTGACACACTGTCTTTGACTGCAAACTCCTCGACTTTGGATGTTCTTAGACTGACTGATGAACTGTCTTACAACTGTCAGACTGTTAGACTGAACTGTTAGACTTCTTTCACACTCTGATACACTGAGACTTTTCTTCCCAATCATGTCTCTTTCCTCGCAACCTCGGTGGA
>NW_017078836.1:0-275 GCF_001483705.2 Eufriesea mexicana | reverse complement strand
CTGGGGAAGCCAGGAAAGGTGTTCCTTGCTCGCTAGGTATAGTGAAGCTGCGTTTGCTTAGGCAAGGTTGGGACATGTTAAGTTAGGATATCCATCACTTTTGTGCTTCGCACAGCAATGCGGTGGATTACTGCGCTCTACTATGCTTTAGTATATTCTACTTGGCTATGGGGAGTCCAGCAGTAGTGGCCTCGGCACGTTAGACAGAGCTTTGTTGCGTTTGGTTATGTTACGTTTTGTACGGTTGGGATAGAATTGCCTTGACTTCTGTGGTA
>NW_017078835.1:0-275 GCF_001483705.2 Eufriesea mexicana | reverse complement strand
CTAACACAATCTATCATAACCTAACTTAACGTAACATAACCAAAGGCAACCAACTCCAACCGAGAGTGCCCAGAACACTATTGCTGGCCTACAGATGGCCAAGCAGAATATATTACAGGAAAGTGGAGCTCAGAATCCCATATAAAGACAGTGTATAGCAGAAAAGTCGGAGCTATCTTAACATGAACCAAACAAACATGACTCGAGGTAAAGCGCCGAAACAGCTATTGCTGGCCTCCCCAAAGCCAAACAGAGCATGTTAGAGCACAGAAGAG
>NW_017078834.1:0-275 GCF_001483705.2 Eufriesea mexicana | reverse complement strand
AACATCCATACATACATCCATGCATACATCCACCCATCCATCCAGCCTTCCATACATCCATCCATCCATACATCTGCAGATCCATAGATCCACCCATCCATACATCCACCGATCCATAAACATATCCATTCATACACCCATCCATGTATACATCCATACATTCACTCGACCATACACCCATAAACCCGTCCATTCGTGCTTCCATCAATCGATACAACCATCCGTCCATACATCCATACATATATAAATCCATACATCCATACAACCGTACATTC
>NW_017078833.1:0-275 GCF_001483705.2 Eufriesea mexicana | reverse complement strand
GGCACCTACATGTCAGAGAATAGGTCAACTCAAAATCTATAATATGCTATAGCTTTGTAAATATATCGCCGACCGCCTTCAATCCAATGGCAAGTACAGACATCGACTTGCCGGAAAATAGGTCTATTCAATATCTATAATCTGTTATAACTTGGTAAATAGATCGCGTAACGCCTCCAATCCAATGGCAAGTACAGCCATCTACTTGCCATAGGATAAGTCTATTCAAAATCTATAAGCTGTCATAGCTTTGTGATTAGATCGCATAACGACTT
>NW_017078832.1:0-275 GCF_001483705.2 Eufriesea mexicana | reverse complement strand
CATCGCCAAACGGAGCACACTAGAGGTGAGCAGAAGGTAGAGGTCCATAGAATGGGAGTGTATTGCACGAAAGACAAAGATATGCTAACCAAACCCAAACAAAACTAACCTAACCAAATGTAACCTACCTCAACCTAACGCGCCGCGACCACCATCTTAAACATTCTCAGATCATGGTAGGGAATATTAGATCGCATTAGAGAGCAGAAATACGCCGTATAGCAGTGCACAGCTTAACAGGTAAAGCTATCCTCACAAAACGTAGCCTGACACAA
>NW_017078831.1:0-275 GCF_001483705.2 Eufriesea mexicana | reverse complement strand
TGGATGGATATATGGATGTATGCATGTATGGATTTATGCATGTATGGATGTATGTATGTATAACGGTATGGATGTAAGATTGAATGTATGCATGCATGTAAGGATGTATGGATGTATGAATGAATGGATGTATGTATGGATGTGTGGATGTATGTATGTATGGCTATATGGATCTGTGGATGTATGTATAGGTGGACGTTCGGTTGGATGGGCGTATGGAGGGATGGAAGTACCGATGGATGTATGTATGGATGGCTGGCTGTATGGATGGGTGG
>NW_017078830.1:0-275 GCF_001483705.2 Eufriesea mexicana | reverse complement strand
CTTACTTTCTTGCGTAAATAAGGAGGAAAAATTCCATTGGCGTGCTATAGCCACTGCAGTGCTTCAGAATCTGGCTGGAAAATATGATTTTATTGACATTTTCGACTAATATCGTGCTGAGCTAACTTTCATGCATAAATAAGCAGGAAAGATTCCATTGGCGTGCTATAGCCATTGGAATGCAATAGAATCTCGCTGGAAAATTATATTTTATTGACATTTTCGCCTAATATCGTGGTGAGCTAACATTTTAGTATAAGTAAGGAGGTAAGATC
>NW_017078829.1:0-275 GCF_001483705.2 Eufriesea mexicana | reverse complement strand
ACGCCAGTAGAATCCTTCCTCATTACATATGCAAGAAAGCTAGGTCACCACGATATTGGTCGACAATGTCAGTAAGATTGAATGCTCCGGCCATATTCCACAGCATTGTCATGGCTATAGCGCGGCAATAGAATCTTACCTCCTTATTTATGCACGAAACCTAGGTCACGACGATAATAGTCGAAAATGTAAATAAAATTTAATTATCCCGGCAGACTACATAGTATTGCAATGGCCATAGCTGGCCAATAGAATCTTTCCTCCGTATTTATGCA
>NW_017078828.1:0-275 GCF_001483705.2 Eufriesea mexicana | reverse complement strand
ATGGATGTATGGATGGATGCATGTATCGTTGGATTTATGTATGGATGGATGTATGGATGGATGTATGGATGTATGGATGGTTGTATTTATGAATAGATGGATGTATGGATGTATGATTGTTTGTGTTGATGTATGTATGAATGTATGGGTTGATGGAAGTATGGATGGATGCATGTATGGATGGATGGATGAATGGATGTATGCATGTATGAGTGTATGGATGTATGGATGTATGGATGTATGGATGTATGGATGTATGGATGTATGGATGTATG
>NW_017078827.1:0-275 GCF_001483705.2 Eufriesea mexicana | reverse complement strand
ACATCCATCCATCATACATCCATACATATATAAATCCATACATCCATATATCCGTACATCCATCCATTCGTACATCCACACATCCACGCACCCACATATCCATACATCCATCCATACAACCATTCATCCATACATCCATCCATCCATACATCCATCCACCCATACCTCAATCCATCCATACACCCACCCACCCATCCGTCCATACATCCATACATCCGTACATCCGTCCATCCATACTACAATCCATCCATACATCCATCCATCCATACAACCAT
>NW_017078826.1:0-275 GCF_001483705.2 Eufriesea mexicana | reverse complement strand
AGCCCAAACTCTCTTGACACTTTTTCAGGGCCGTATTCCAATTCTACATATATTACGATATTACAATATTATAATATATAACAATAGTAAAATATTGTTATACATCATAATATTAGTGTAGAATATTATTGTATTATTATATCTTTTCGATTACTGTTCTTATTTTATGGTATTATTACGGTGATATAAATAATTAAACATTTTATTTTCTTTAAGTAAAGATAGGTTTCACATTCGAATATGATAGAATATAATAAATTAATTAGCAACTCCTT
>NW_017078825.1:0-275 GCF_001483705.2 Eufriesea mexicana | reverse complement strand
CACGGGTAAGAATTCATTTACAATGTCCGTCGAGAACGGCAAAATTTTGGTTAGAGATGCGCCCTCCGTGTGAGAAGCAAAATTTCTGAGCGTGTATATGCATGCGCCCACAATAGCCAAAGGGTTAAACTCTGCCTGTCCACCACTCACCTAGTAAATATATATAACGAATGAGCGAAAATGACAATGTCAACCTGCGTGTCCAGCAACCTCTAATCGGAATACTAGTTAAATCCAATCTAATTCAACAATATTAATTTAGCGAAGCTTAGTTT
>NW_017078824.1:0-275 GCF_001483705.2 Eufriesea mexicana | reverse complement strand
CGTATCTTGGCAGGAGTATTTCGCGGTGGCGATGAGACAAAGGAGTCAGAGATCACGGATTCCTTGGACCACGAGGCGATCAAATTGACCTTTAGATCTCTTTGGATCCCTTTGGATAGCTTTGAATGCCTTTCGACCACCAAAACTCTGTCAACTCAGGCGGAAAAAGAGCTCAGACATCAGCTAGCTATCCAACAATCCGAACACCCCAATCACATTCCCTTTGCCATTAAACGACCTCGGTCTAATTAGGAACCCTTATCAGATAAACCCTG
>NW_017078823.1:0-275 GCF_001483705.2 Eufriesea mexicana | reverse complement strand
TCTCGGACCGTTACGTTGAGTTATGTTGCGATTGGTTACGTTATGTTTGTTTGGGTTAGGCTTGGATATATTTGACTTTCGTGGTATACGTTGCTTCTCGGTGGACTTCTAGGCTCTCCTGTAATCCAGTATGTTCTACTTGGCTCTGGGGAAGCTAGTAATAGTGTTCACGGCACGACAGGTTGAGATAGGATACGTTAGGTTAGGCTACGCTGGCTCTGGTTAGGTTTCTATAACTTCGAATTTTCTGCTGTACACTGCGACCCTACCGACTT
>NW_017078822.1:0-275 GCF_001483705.2 Eufriesea mexicana | reverse complement strand
TGTTTTAATTCATAAGCTGTATCACCATTACTGATAGCAATTTCAAAACAATTAGTTTTCAACATTATCACTTCCTTCGTAATAGTTCTGTTATACTTATAAATTATAAAATTTAATACCTTTATCCCTTTAAAATAACTTTTACTACAAAAACGAATATTTTTTTATATAATAACCAAATTTGAGCATTACTAGTAATAATAAATATGTTCAAATGGAGCTTTAAAAAGCTGGGGTTCCTGTTATGAAAATAAAAGAATGGATTAATGATAGAA
>NW_017078821.1:0-275 GCF_001483705.2 Eufriesea mexicana | reverse complement strand
AACGATTAGCGATGACAGCGGATGAGTCTTTAAAGAGATTATGTTTGGCTTCGAATAATAAGTAGACTGTCACGTTTTCTCGATACCGTGCGTTTCCATCTGCCACGTACTACTAGGTTCAGCATTCGTATAAACCCTAGGTAGGGCTACGTATTTTGCTATTAGATGAAGTTTCCTAATTTGAAGTGCAAGCGTAGGGGTTACAATTGGAAAAACGAATTAAATTATTGCCCAGTGGTGGCCTCGAAAGGTCCAGAGCGTTTGATGGCCGGCCA
>NW_017078820.1:0-275 GCF_001483705.2 Eufriesea mexicana | reverse complement strand
CATCCGTACATCCATGCATTCGTAAAACCGTTCATCCACACTTCCATACATCCATAAATCCGTTAAAATATACAACTATACATCCATGCATACAATCATACGCACATCCTCACATTCATACATACAAACATACACACATCCATACATACGTCGATCCATACATCCATACATATGTCCATACACACACCCATCCATGCATCCATAGATATAGACATACATTCATCCGTACAAACATCCACACATCCATCCATACATGCATCCGTACATACGCCCTT
>NW_017078819.1:0-275 GCF_001483705.2 Eufriesea mexicana | reverse complement strand
TATAGGAGCTCAATGACGCTGCAAGACCGCAGTTGAGAATATTCGATGGAATTTTGGGATTTGTGAAATGGAGATTGAAAGACGACCGTTAGACGTCCGTTGAACGACCGTCTGTCCAATCAAGACGGTAGACAACGTATATTCATGGTGAAGACTTGCGAAAATCTCGATTACGTTTCGCGAATGTAATGTCGACTAGGTAATTGCGACAGCAAGGTTACCATCGATCTGTCATTTTCGCTGTCTTAATATTTAACAAACGTCGCGTGGATGGT
>NW_017078818.1:0-275 GCF_001483705.2 Eufriesea mexicana | reverse complement strand
CTACAGAATCTGGATGGAAAGTTCAATTTTATTGTCCTTTCCTACTAGTATCGTGGTGAGCTACCTTTCTTGCATAAATCAGGAGGAAGGATTATATTGGCGAGCTATAACCATTGCAATGCCGCAGAATCTGGCTGGACAGTTCAATTTTATTGTTATTTCTGCCTAATATCGTGGTGAGCTAACCTCATTCCCTAAGTAAGGAGGTAAGTTCCTTCTGGTGTGCTATAACCATTGCAATGATATGGAATGTGCCTGGCAGTTTCGATTTTATC
>NW_017078817.1:0-275 GCF_001483705.2 Eufriesea mexicana | reverse complement strand
ATAAATCCACCGCTCTGCGGTGTATAGCATAAAAGTCAAACATATCCGGAGCTAGCTTTGCCTCACCTAACCTATCCAAACGTAGTGTAGCACAACTTAGCGTGACGAGACCAATATTGCTGGCCTCCAGAGGTACAAGATGAAAATACTAGGTCACAGAAGAGTGCAGAGGCCATCCAAATAGCAATGCATAGCACAAAATTCAAAGCCATCCTATCCTAACCGAACCAACCGTAGCATGACCAAACGTAACCTAACTCACGCTAACATGCCGC
>NW_017078816.1:0-275 GCF_001483705.2 Eufriesea mexicana | reverse complement strand
CTAGTGATCGCGACCCGTTGGTTTGAGTAAGGTTGCGTTCGGTTATGTTACGTTTGGTTAGGTCAGGAGAGGATAGCGTCGACTTCTTAGCCATTGCCTGCTAATAGGTGAATGTACACGCCCTACAGTGCCCAAATGATTTCAGCTTGGTTCCGAGAAGGTTACACCTTATGGTCTCGGCACGTTATGTTGAGAAATGTTACGCTCGATGATGCAGGGTTACGCAAAGTTTGGTTAGGAGGGCATTAGCTTCTGCTCTGTACTCTGATATTCGG
>NW_017078815.1:0-275 GCF_001483705.2 Eufriesea mexicana | reverse complement strand
CGATAATATATTATAAATGTTTCAACCAAATTTCGGTTTCGAAATCACTTTAGGGTTAAATACCTTTCTTGCTACAATTCGGACTACGAAAATACTAAATTTGATGATACTAAATCGATTTGACGGATTTAAAACGCCAACTAAACGCAATTGGCACGGAATTCTGTGTAGGTCAGAATTTTTCGAGAGACCCTTGAAAATTTCTAAATGGCATCGTAGGCATTGGCAGCGCAAGTACGTACCATGACAACTGTCAGGCATTCCACGACGCTTTT
>NW_017078814.1:0-275 GCF_001483705.2 Eufriesea mexicana | reverse complement strand
TCAAACGAACCTAACCCACCGTAACATAACCTAACCCCACTTATCGCGCCGCGCCCACTGTGTTTTTGGCCTACCCAGCGCATGGCAGAGCTTATTAGATCAGAGTAGAGTGCAGAAACCCACAGAGTAGCAGAATATAGCACAAAGGTCAAATCTGCCCTGCCCTAACCTAACAGAACGTAACATAACAAAACGTAACCTATCTCCACCTGACAGCCCTACACCACTATTGCTGCCCCCCCCCCCAGGGCCACGCAGAATATGTTACAGCACAG
>NW_017078813.1:0-275 GCF_001483705.2 Eufriesea mexicana | reverse complement strand
TGTGTCGTCACTATCGTATGTTCGCTCGCGACGTACTCTCCGCCAAGGAGAAGAAAAGGCGGGGAAGAAGAGAGGGAACAACCACAAGAGGAAAACGTGGTGGCGGAGGGTGGAGACGCGGCGTGGAAAAAGAAGAAGAAATTAGAAGCAGAGGACTAAGTACAAGCACAAGGCTGGCACAAGCAGGACCCAACCGGAAAGGGACCAACCGATGCTAAGGAGGAAGTAGCCAACTTGCACATACGAAGAAGATGGCCAGACAGGATGACCACGAG
>NW_017078812.1:0-275 GCF_001483705.2 Eufriesea mexicana | reverse complement strand
TGCAATATTGTTAAGTTTATATAAATTAATAATACATAGGTTAGGTTAGGTACAGTATTTGGGCCCCATCTGTATGTAATGTTGTATTCCAAGTCAGTCTTTATTTTCGTTGCAAACTTACATGCGAACTTTGAGAGGAACAGTCGAATACGTATCAGATATTTTAACAGTGTCACTCCAAATTGATTACTAGCACAAGCTGATTTTGGGACGATTGACAATATTTATATGCGAATTAAGAAGTAAGTAGGTGTTAATCCTTGAAATGTCGATCC
>NW_017078811.1:0-275 GCF_001483705.2 Eufriesea mexicana | reverse complement strand
GCTTCCTGGCATATGTATGGAGGTAAGATCATTTTGGCGTGCTATAGCCATTGCAATGCTGCATAGTCGGGCTGTAGGGTTCAATTTTACTGACATTTTCGACTAACAACATGGTGAGCTAGCTTTCTGGCATGAGTATGGAGGAAAGATCCATTTTGCGTTCTATAGCCTTTGCAATGCTGAAGAATGTGGCCGGAGAATTAAATTTTATAGATATTTTCGAGTAATATCGTGGTTAGTTAACTTTCTTGCATAAATAAGGAGGAAAGATACTA
>NW_017078810.1:0-275 GCF_001483705.2 Eufriesea mexicana | reverse complement strand
ATAACTGCGCTCTAATGTGCTCTGGTATGCTCTGCGTGGTTCTGGGGAGGCCAGCAATGTTGGACTCGTCATGTCGTGAATAGTTACACTATATTTCGATAGATTAGGTAAGGACGGGTTATTTCAGAGTGTGTCTGACTTTTTTGTTATACACAGCAATACGGTGGATTCCTGCGCCCTGCTGTGCTCTAGTATATTCTGCTTGGATCTGTGGAGACTAGCAGTAGTGGCCTCGGCACGTTACATTGTGTTACGCTACGCTTGGATGTGTCACA
>NW_017078809.1:0-275 GCF_001483705.2 Eufriesea mexicana | reverse complement strand
GACCTGACTTGACCTGACCTGGCCTGACATTGCCTGGCCTGGCCTGACCTGCACTGACCTGACCTGTCCTGTTCCGACCAGACCTGACCTGCCCTGAGGCGAGCTGACTTCACCAGACCTGAATTGACCTGACCCGACTTGGAATGGCCTAACCTGACCCGACCTGAAAGGAACTGACCCGTTATGACCTGGCCCGACCTGACCTGAACTGTCCTTGCCTGACCTGACCTGACCTAACCAAACCAAACCCAACTTACCCAATCTTTTCCTAACCT
>NW_017078808.1:0-275 GCF_001483705.2 Eufriesea mexicana | reverse complement strand
AATCTTCCTGGAAAATTAAATTTTATTGACATTCTCGACTAATATCGTGGTGAGATAACTTTAATGCATAAACAAGGAGGACGGATTCAATTGGCGCGCTATATCCATTGCAAATGTGTAGAATCTGGCTGGAAAGTCCAATTTTGTTGACATTTTCAGCTAATATCGCTGTGAGGTAACTTTCTTTTCATAAATAAGGAGGAAAGGTCCTTTTGGCGTGCTATAGGCATTGCAAAGCTATAGAATATTCCTGGAAAATTCAATTTTATTGACAT
>NW_017078807.1:0-275 GCF_001483705.2 Eufriesea mexicana | reverse complement strand
GTTATCTTCATTTTAGATGTTAAATTAATATTAAGTTAATAAATTACAATACTGTATAGGATGTTTGATTTTTTTTGTTGCATACCTTATGATATAATCTTTATTCGTTCATTGAAAAATATCAGTTTTGTTTCTTTCCTTTTATCTTTATTATTATCTTCATTTCAGATGTTAAGTTAGTATTGAGTTAATAATAAGTTACAATGTTGTACACGATGTTTAATTTCTTTTTTCTGCATACTTAAGTTTGCTCTGGTTTGATATGATCTTTATTC
>NW_017078806.1:0-275 GCF_001483705.2 Eufriesea mexicana | reverse complement strand
GGAAAAGCAAGTACCTGTGAAATCGTTCTACACAGTATACTTTTTTCGCCTATATTTCTGAAATTAGGCTTTTCGATTAGATTTTTTCGGTATAACAGCGTAGAGCGAATTCTTCCTTAACGGGATTGGATACTTTTTTTGCGTTTCGAACGTGCGTTTGCGAAAAATAATGCCGAAAGTGTTGATGGCTCTTAGATTGTACTGCGTAATAGACTTTTTTGGCTTCTAGTTCTTGAATTAGGCTTTTTGAATCGGATTTTTCCACTGATTCGCGT
>NW_017078805.1:0-275 GCF_001483705.2 Eufriesea mexicana | reverse complement strand
GGATTTCTGTGATCTACAGTGCTGTAGTATATTCTGCTTGGCCCTGTGGAGGTCAGCTGTATTGGTGTAGTGCGGTTCGTTGGAGTTAGGTTACGTTTGGTTATGCTACATTTGGGTAAGTTTGGCTTCGACATCTATCACTTCTGTGCTGTACACTGCATTTCATTGTCATCTAATATGTCCTGCTTGGCATTGGGGGGACCAACAACGGCGATTTCGGCACGTTAGAATGTGATTGGTTACGTTTGGTTAGGTCAGCTTTGGATGGGTTAGGT
>NW_017078804.1:0-275 GCF_001483705.2 Eufriesea mexicana | reverse complement strand
ACGCGGGTTGCACCGTTGTGACGGCCGCATGCAGTTGTGTTCTGTGTGTGAATCGCGTGGGCGAATCACAAGTGGTTCGCCTTCTACACGGTCACAAAAAGCTAAAATATACAGGATAGATTTTGGTTACTGCGAGAGCTTTCAGGCGTTGCTGCGAGCTTTCTAGCGTGAGTTGAAGCGCGAGCTTTTAACACGAGAGAGCTTACGGTGTAGGCTACACGTGTGGGTCGTTAAAGTGAGCTTTCGAGGTATCGTGTTTTTTTGGTGCGTTCGAG
>NW_017078803.1:0-275 GCF_001483705.2 Eufriesea mexicana | reverse complement strand
ACTCTGTAGCATTGCATTGGCTATAACACGCCAATAGGATTCCTCCTCCTTATTTATGCAAGACAGTTACCAAACCACGATATTTGTCGAAAATGTATATAAAATTGAATTTTCGATCCAGATGCTACAGCGTTGCAATTGCTATAGCACGCCAGTAGAATCCCTCCTCCTTATTTATACAGGGATGTCAGCTCACAACGATATTGGTCGATAATGTCAATAAAACTGAATTTTCCATCCAGATACTATAGAATTGCAATGGCCATTGCTGGCCA
>NW_017078802.1:0-275 GCF_001483705.2 Eufriesea mexicana | reverse complement strand
CAAGGAGATTCTGTAGCGTTGCAATGGTAATGGCAAGCCAATAGAATCTTTACTCCTTATTTATGCAACATAGGTGGCTCACCACAATATTAGTCGAAAATGTCTGTAAAATTGAAATTTCCTGCCAGAGTCCGTAGCATTGCAAAGGCTACAGCACGCCAAAACTATCCTCCCCCTTACTTATGCAAGGAAGATAGGTCACCACGATATTTGCCGTAAATGTCAATAAAAATGATTTTTCCAGCCAGATACTATAGCAATGCATTGGCTATAGC
>NW_017078801.1:0-275 GCF_001483705.2 Eufriesea mexicana | reverse complement strand
GTATCACAAAAGTCAAAGCTACCCTGTCCTAACCTTAACAAATGGAACATAACAAAAAGTTGTATATCTCAACCTTACGCGCCGAGACCATTATTGCTGGCCTCCACAGATTCAAGCTAAGCAGGATAGAGGGCAGTAGAGCGCTGAAACCCGCGGAGAAATTGCCTGTACCACTAAAGTCAAAGCAATCCATACCTAACCCAAGCTAACAAAGCCTAATCAAACGTAGCCTAACTCAACCAAACGTGCCGAGTACAATATTACAGGACTACCCG
>NW_017078800.1:0-275 GCF_001483705.2 Eufriesea mexicana | reverse complement strand
AGAGCGCAGAAATCCGCGGACAGCAGTGTATAGCACAAAAGCCTATGCTATCCTATCCTAACCTCACCAAATTTAGCATGATCGTACGTAGCATATCTCAACCTAACTTGATCAGACCACTATTGCTCGCCTCCCAAGAGTTGAACAGAGCTTACTAGAGGGCAGCAGAGCGCAGAAATCCATAGAATCGCAGTGTATAGCACGTAAGTCAGAACCAACCAGACATAACCCAAGCTAACATAACCTAACCAAACGTAGCCTACCTCAACGTAACG
>NW_017078799.1:0-275 GCF_001483705.2 Eufriesea mexicana | reverse complement strand
CTGGTACATTGTTTCTTCTTTTGATACGTTATCAGATGCAGTCCTCTTGTAGATATGTACATTGGAGTGAAATACAAAAATACAGGATTTCTTCTCGCCCATTTCTGTCTGCAACACCTCTTCAAGTATAGCGAAACTCTACCAATTCATCATCTTTCTCATATTCTTCTTTTTCCCTTGTCCGCCTGATAATTTCGTCAATTTTTTTTCCATTTTTGCAATACCCTCCCATAACTGTTCCTCTTCTTCAAACTGTGTAGTTCCATTAGATTTCT
>NW_017078798.1:0-275 GCF_001483705.2 Eufriesea mexicana | reverse complement strand
TTGTTGACATTTTCGACTAATATCGTGGTGAGCTAACTTCCTTGCGTAAATGAGGAGGAAATATTCATTTCACATCCTGTAGCCTTCGCAACGCTATAGAATCTGGCAGGAAAGATCAATTTTATTGACATTTTCGACTTATATTGTGGTGAGTTGGGTTGCTTGTATAAATAAGGAGGAAAGATTCTGTTGGCGTGATATAGGCATTGCAGTGCTGCAGAATCTGGAAGGAAAATTCAATTTTAATGACATTTTCGGCTAATCTCGTGGTGAGA
>NW_017078797.1:0-275 GCF_001483705.2 Eufriesea mexicana | reverse complement strand
ACAAATTTCAAGCTACCAAAATTATCACGTCAAATAATTTTTTCCCAATTTTTCCCTTTTTTTAACCACTTCTATAAATATTTCCTGCTTCGCAAAAATTTGCCACACCTAAAAATCCATATCAAAACATATATCTACCCTAAATATTCCACAAAAGCAAGAAATATCGAAATAAATTTTCCTCGTTCGTCTCTGATCCCACAGAAAATTCAGTACCACAAATTTCAAGCCACCAAAATTATCACCTCAAACCAAATAATTTTTTCCCAATTTTT
>NW_017078796.1:0-275 GCF_001483705.2 Eufriesea mexicana | reverse complement strand
GTCGTGCGCGGTTACCACACGATATGGCACGAGGCGGCGATGGTCCTGACGGGTGTTCCGCCGTTCGAACTGCAAGCGGCGGGGGAGGCCCGTATCAACGGAATCCTACTCGCTGGCGTCGGCGATGCTCCTGAAGAAGGGGCAGTATCGTCGTGGCGAAGGGACCGAGAGTCCGTGATGACCGCCTGGCGAGCTCGGCTGAAGATGCCGAACAGCAGGTGGCACCAGGCGGTCGAGGATGTGCTCCCCGTTCTGGATGCATGGGGCGCAGAGGC
>NW_017078795.1:0-275 GCF_001483705.2 Eufriesea mexicana | reverse complement strand
GATGGCTGTATGCACGGATGGATGTATGCATGGATGTATGTGTGGATATTTGAATGGATGTATGTATATATGTATGTATGGATGTATGGAAGGACGTATGTATGAATGTATGTATGGACGAATGTATGTGTGTATGTGTGGACCTGTGTATTGATGTGAGTATGGATGCATGGATGGATGGATGGATCGGTGGATGTATGTATGGTTGGAAGGATGAATGGATCGATGGATGTATGGATGGTTAAAGGTATGGATGGACGTATCTACCGATGTAT
>NW_017078794.1:0-275 GCF_001483705.2 Eufriesea mexicana | reverse complement strand
TGGAAATTTCGATTTTATTGACATTTTCGACTAATATCGTGGTGAGTTAACATTCTTGCA
This sequence comes from Eufriesea mexicana, assembly GCF_001483705.2. Taxonomy (NCBI): domain Eukaryota; kingdom Metazoa; phylum Arthropoda; class Insecta; order Hymenoptera; family Apidae; genus Eufriesea; species Eufriesea mexicana. The sequence continues at coordinate 215 of NW_017078794.1, read as the reverse complement.
TAAGTAAGGAGCATATATTCTATTGGCGTGCTATAACCACTGCAATGATATGAAATGTGCCTGGCAGATTCAATTTTATTTACATTTACGGCTAATATCGCGGTTAGCTATTTTTCTTGCGTAAATAAGATCGAAAGATTCTATTGGCATGATATTGGCTTTGCAATGCCAAAGATTCTGGCTGGAAAAATCAATTTTATTGACATTTGCGACTA
>NW_017078793.1:0-275 GCF_001483705.2 Eufriesea mexicana | reverse complement strand
TTTAGCCAAAACAACAAATGGCCGGAGATCATGTCGAGAAAAGACGGCTTGGTACAGAACGTGAACCCTTATCGGTCGTAAGTCACCTCTCACGTGACAGGGTCGTACGCAATATCTTTCACATATTTACCGAAACCAGCTACAACCTAGTGAGAATCACGTATAAAAAGCTAGCGTCCGATAAGGGTTAATATAATATACTAGGAATTAACAAACACTGTAACAACTCTCGTATGACCAACTCTAAAGCAACAAGTGACGGATGGGCACCACTT
>NW_017078792.1:0-274 GCF_001483705.2 Eufriesea mexicana | reverse complement strand
GTCGAAAATGTCAATAAAATTGAATTTTCCCGGAAGATTCTATTGCATTGCAATGCCTATAGCGCGCCAATAGAATCTACCCTGCTTATTTAGGCAAGAAAGGTAGCTGACCACGGTACTAGTCGAAACTGCCAACAATATTGAACTTTCCAGGAAGATTCTATTGCATTGCAATGCCTATAGCACGCCAATAGAATTTATCCTACTTATATATGCGGGAATGTCATCTCACCACGATATTAGCCGAAAATGTCAATAAAATTGAATTTTCCAA
>NW_017078791.1:0-275 GCF_001483705.2 Eufriesea mexicana | reverse complement strand
CCTGTCGCGCCACGACCGCTATTGCTTGCCTCCCAGCGTCGAGCACAGTATATAAGAGCAATGAAGAACGCTATAATCTTTTGAATACCATTGTATAGTACAAAAGAGAGAGACATCCTGACAAAATATGACCTAACAATACCTAGCGATATGCAACCATTCCCAGCCTAAAAAGCCTAGCCCACAATTGGTGATATCCCCGTTGTCAAGCGGGGCGTATAGGAGGAGAGTAGAACGCAGGGGTCCATAGAATGGCAGTGCATAGCACGAGAGTC
>NW_017078790.1:0-275 GCF_001483705.2 Eufriesea mexicana | reverse complement strand
TGTGGGAAAGATTCTATTGGCGTGTTATTGGCTTTGCAATGCTATAGAATCAGGCAGGAATGTTCAATTTTATTGACAGTTTCGAATAATAGCGTGGTGAGCTACCTTTCTTTCCGAAATAAGCAGGGTAGATTCTATTGGCGTGCTTTAGAGATTGCAATGATATAGAATGTGGTTGGAAAATTCAATTTTATTGTCATTTTCGACTAATGTCCTGGAGAGCTAACTTTCTTGCATAAATAAGTGGGAAGGATCCAATTGGCGTGCTACATCCG
>NW_017078789.1:0-275 GCF_001483705.2 Eufriesea mexicana | reverse complement strand
CAACCTAACGTGACACGACCACAATTACTGGCTTCCCCAGAACCAAGCAGAACACGTGAGTGGAGGGCCTGGCGCAGAAATGCATAGAATTGCAGTGTATATTAGAAAAGCCAAAGCGGCCCGAACCTAACCCAGACCAACAGAGCATAACCAAACATAGCATACCTTAACCTAACGTGCCGAGACAGCTATTGCTGCCCATCCCAGAGCCAGTCAGAATATACTAGAGCACAGTAGAGAGCAGAAATCCACTGATCAGCAGTGTACAGCACAAA
>NW_017078788.1:0-275 GCF_001483705.2 Eufriesea mexicana | reverse complement strand
TTAAGCCTTTCCATTCAGTTGAGGTGTATACATTGTCGTATAATCCTGTATAATTACTTTCTGCCTGCACCAATTCTTGAATACTCCGCTGGTAAACTCCTTTTTCCGTTATTGCATCTAAATCTGTATGTTATTCCACTTCGCTTCTGCTGCTGCAACACAATTAAACAATCTCTATAATGCTTCAGTATACGATACCATAAAATATATCATCACAAAATTAGTAAAATCTAAGACTGTCGTCGCATACCTATTTCTGTTACATGTCTCTGGCT
>NW_017078787.1:0-275 GCF_001483705.2 Eufriesea mexicana | reverse complement strand
CAATAGCCATTGCAATGTTTTAGAGTCTGGCTGGAATATTCAATTTCATTGACATTTTCGACTAATACCGCGGTGAGCAAGCTGTCTTTCATAAATACGGAGGAAAGATTCTATTGGCGTGCTAAATCCATTGCGGTGCTATAGATTCTGCCTGGGAATTTCAACGTTATTGACATTTTCGTCTTATATCGTGGTGAGCCAACTCACTTGCCTAAATAAGGCGGAAAGATTCCATTGGCGTGCTATAGCCATTGCATTGCTATTGGATCTCGCTG
>NW_017078786.1:0-275 GCF_001483705.2 Eufriesea mexicana | reverse complement strand
TTAAGAACGATCGCGATTATCGCGAGAACAATTATGTTCTATTTGGTAAACGAGGGGGATAGAGAATTTATATATTTCGCTCCGAGTTAGGTAGCTTACCTGTGAACAGATAACGCGCACATGAGACTTAGTTTAGTAATCTATTTTATAACTACTTACAAATACTTAAGTCTAAACGCACACATCCCGCGTCGTCCAACGATGTGTTGAAAAACCTGAAAAGCTGAAAAGAAACAGATTAGTAAATGATTAGAATAACACAATAAAACAAATAT
>NW_017078785.1:0-275 GCF_001483705.2 Eufriesea mexicana | reverse complement strand
TCATACATCCACACATCCAAAAGTCCATACATCCATACATCCATACAAACATCCATACATACACCCATACATCCATCCATCCATACATCCATCCACTCATACGTCCTGCCATCCATACATCCATACATACATGCATCCATAAATTCATACGTCCATACAGCCATCCGTCCATCCATACATCCATTCATCCGTGCATCCGTCCACCCATACCGCAATCCATACATACATCCATCAATCCAAGCATCCATTCATCCATACATACATCCATGCATACC
>NW_017078784.1:0-275 GCF_001483705.2 Eufriesea mexicana | reverse complement strand
TATTAGTCGAAAATGTCCACAAAATTGAATTTTCCAGCCACAGTCTATATCATTGCAGTGGCTTTAGCACTCAAAAAGCATCTTTCGTCCTTACCTACGCAAGGAAGTTAGCTCACCACGGTGTTATTCGAAAAAATAAATCGAATTGAATTTTCTAGAAGGATTCTATAGCATTCCAATCACTATTGCACACCAATAGAATCTTTCTTCCGTAATTATGCCAGAATGTTAGCTAACCAGGATGGTAGTCGAAAATGTCAACAAAATTGTATTTT
>NW_017078783.1:0-275 GCF_001483705.2 Eufriesea mexicana | reverse complement strand
CAATATCTAGTTCAACAGTAGTAGGAGTATTACCTGCTATACTAATTTTTCCTAAATCTTTATAATAAATTACATTACAATAAATTTTCTTAGTTTAAAATCATGTCATCTTAATCAGTTCTTCCTAAGATTGCAGATAGTTTCTTATCTACCTTAATTCATTCTTTATTCTTTGCATTATTATCTTCACCAACTGTTGGCATCTTAGCCGCCATAATAAACATTTAATCTTGTCTAATGTTAGTAGGTACTGGATACAAGCATTTACCAATTGA
>NW_017078782.1:0-275 GCF_001483705.2 Eufriesea mexicana | reverse complement strand
TTGCCATTGGATTGAATGCGTTAGCTGATCTATGCACCAAGCTTTACAAGGTTAATGATTTTGTGTAGAGCTATCCTCTGGCAAGTAGATGGCAGCACTTGCCATTGGATGGAAGGCGTTTGGCGATCTATTCACCAAGCTATAGCTGGTTATAGACTTTGAATAGACCTACTCTCTGGCAAGTAGATGGCTGTACTTGCCAATGGATTGGAGGCGTTAGGCGATATATTCACCAAGCTATAGCAGGTTATTGATTTTGAATAGACCTATTCTCT
>NW_017078781.1:0-275 GCF_001483705.2 Eufriesea mexicana | reverse complement strand
AACGGGCAATAGCACTAAAGTCAAAGCTCTCCTCTCCTAACCTAACCAACCGTAACACCACCAGACGTAGCCTAACTCATCCTGACGCGCCGCGAAGGATATTGCTGGCCTCCAAAGAGACGAGCAGGACATTCTAATGTAGAGTAGAAAGCAGAGATCCATAGAATAGAAGCGTACATCGGAAAACTCACTAACAAACGAGCCTAACACAAACCAATGGAACATAACCTAACATAGCCTGACTAAACCTAACGAGCCGAGACCGCTATTGCTGC
>NW_017078780.1:0-275 GCF_001483705.2 Eufriesea mexicana | reverse complement strand
AGATTACTGATTTTTTTCGGATTTCGAGTTTCCAGTGCCGTATAATAGTGCCGAAAGTGCGGGAGGGCGACAGGTCGTGCCGCGTAATAGAATTTCTTGCTTTCGATCTTCGGAATTTCGAGTCTTGGCCGGAATTTTTTCATTCATCCCTGTAGAGTGAACTGTTCTCTATCGAGTGTGCAGATTTTTTTCGCGTTTCGAGTGGTCAGTGACGTATAATAGTGCCGAAAGTGCGGGCGGGTGACAGGTCGTGCTGCGTAATAGACTTTTTAGAT
>NW_017078779.1:0-275 GCF_001483705.2 Eufriesea mexicana | reverse complement strand
AGAATCTTTTGCAATGCAATGGCTACAGCAAACCAATAGGAACTTTCCTCCCTATCTATTCAGGAAAGTTTGCACACCACGATATTGGTCGAGAATGTCAACAAAATTGAACTTTTCGGTCAGATTCTATCGCAATTCTATGGCTGCAGCAAACCAATAGGATCTTACCTCCGTACTTATGCAGAATAGTTTTTCCTCCAGGATACTAGTCAGAAATGTCAATAAAATTGAACTTTCCAGCCGGATTCTATAGCAATGCAAAGGCTATAGCAAAC
>NW_017078778.1:0-275 GCF_001483705.2 Eufriesea mexicana | reverse complement strand
ATACAGTAACTTTTATGTTAGTGTACTAAATTAATGGTAATCTTTTACAGTATATTAGTACTGTAATATTAATACTGTAACATATATAGTACATTGAAATGGAAAATTCGTATATATAATATTAGAAATACTGTAATGTTAATTATACCTTAATAGATTAACTTTAATTTTTGAATATATAACCTTATTATTGTAAATTTAAATTATTACTTTTAATATGTAATAATTTAATATTTAATATAATACTATAATCTTATTAGAATGCAGTAAATTGT
>NW_017078777.1:0-275 GCF_001483705.2 Eufriesea mexicana | reverse complement strand
CATCCAAACATAGATACATCCATACATCCCTGCATCCATACATCCGATCATCCCTTCATCCATTCCTCAATCAATACATACATCCATCCATCCATCCATCCATTGATCCATACATACATGCATTCATACATCCATCGATCCATCCGTCCATCAATCCATACATCCATACATCCACCAATCCATACATCCACCAATCCATACATCCACACATTCATACATTCACACATCCATACATCCATCGAACCATACATCCATCCATCCATACAAGCACCCAT
>NW_017078776.1:0-275 GCF_001483705.2 Eufriesea mexicana | reverse complement strand
GTGGCCGAGACACGATAGGTTGAGTTAGGTTACGGATGGTTAGGCTACGTTGGGTCTGGTTTGTCTACGATGGCTGTGGCTTTTGTGTTGTACACTGCTGTTCGTTGGATTTCTGCGCTCTATTGTGCTCTAGTTTACTCTGATCGGCCCTGTGGAGGCCAGCAATAGGTGCCTCGGCAAATTACGTAGAGTTAGGGTACGTTTTGTGTTAGGTTTGGATAGCTTTGACTTTCTCGGCAAAGACAGTTATTGGGTGGATTTCTGCGCTCTACTCA
>NW_017078775.1:0-275 GCF_001483705.2 Eufriesea mexicana | reverse complement strand
CACGAGGCTAGAGGAGTGGGGATAACATCTAACGGTTTCCTATTGGTCCACGTCGTTTGGAAGTATTCGGTTACTTGGTTGCACCGATGCAAAGTAGTACGTATGCTCGCACGACACGCGTGATTTAGAGGTTATGTACCAGCAGTCGATAAACTTCGCGCGCGAAATTCGAATTCTTGCTAATAAAACTAATAAAAGAACAATTACCGTGTTTTTTTCTTTTGTTTTTGTTTCATTTGATATTTTATTGTTATGTTGTGTAACTGTATTATTGT
>NW_017078774.1:0-275 GCF_001483705.2 Eufriesea mexicana | reverse complement strand
TCTTGCATAAATAAGGAGGAACGGTTCTATTGGCATGCTATAACCATTGCAATGCTATAGAATCTGTCTGGAAAGTTTAAATGTATTGGCATTTTCGAATAATATTGTGGTGCGCTACCTTTCTTGCATGAATAAAGAGGAAATATTCTTTTGACGTGCTATAACCATTGCAATGATATGGAATGTGCCTGGCAGATACAATTTTATTGACGGTTTCGACTAATATCGTGGAGAGCTAACTTTCTTGCATAAACACGGAGGAAAGATTATACTGG
>NW_017078773.1:0-275 GCF_001483705.2 Eufriesea mexicana | reverse complement strand
GTATAGGTATCCGTATGGGTGTATGGATGGATGGATGTATGGATGGATGCATGTATGGATGGAATTATGTATGGATGGATATATGGATGGATGGATGGATGTTTCGAAGGATGTATTTATGAATAGGTGGATCTATGGATGGATGGACGTATGTGTAGATGTATGTTTGAATGTATGGATTGATGGATGTATGCATGGATATATGAATGGACGGATGTATGGATCGATGGATATATGGATGGGAGGATGTATGGATGGAGGGATGTATGGACGGA
>NW_017078772.1:0-275 GCF_001483705.2 Eufriesea mexicana | reverse complement strand
CTACGATTGGTTGTTTTACGTTAGGTCAGGTATGTTTTGGTATCTTTGCCTTTATGACGATACGCTGCAATGCGATGGATTTCTGCGCTCTACTGTGATCTACTTTATTCTGCTTGGCCCAGGGCAGCCCTGCAATAGTGGTTGCGGCAGGTCATGATGTGTTCGGCTTCGTTCGGCTGTGTTACGTTAGTTTGGGTTAGGTACAGATACCGATGACATTTGTGCTATACACTTCGAAGCTATGGATTTCTGCACTCTACTCCAGTAAGCTCTGC
>NW_017078771.1:0-275 GCF_001483705.2 Eufriesea mexicana | reverse complement strand
AGCACATCATGGCGCACAAATGCACGTCAATGCAGTGTACAGCACAAAAGTCAAACAAGATCTAACATAACCTGACATTACCTAACCTATACGAACGTAGTGCAACTAATTATGACGCGACGAGACCAATGCTTCTGACCTCCCCAGCGCGAGGCAGAGCATATTAGATCACATTAGTGCGCAGAAACCCACCGAATAGCGGTGTACAGCATAAAAGACGAAGTAGCGTCTCCTAACATAGACAAACGTAATATAATCGAACGCACCCTTACTCT
>NW_017078770.1:0-275 GCF_001483705.2 Eufriesea mexicana | reverse complement strand
AAAATCTATAACCTGTTATAGTTTGGTGAATACATCGCCTAACGCCTTCAATCCAATGGCAGGCACATTCATCTACTTGCCAGAGAATAGGTATATTCAAAATATAAAATCTGTTATAGCTTGGTGAATAGATAGCGTGCCGCCTTCAATCCAATGGCAAGTTCAGCCATCTACTTGCCAGAGAATATTTCTCTTCAAAATCTAAAACCAGATATTGCTTGGTGAATCGATCGCCTAACGCCTTCAATCCAATGGCAATTACAGCTATCTACTTG
>NW_017078769.1:0-275 GCF_001483705.2 Eufriesea mexicana | reverse complement strand
TGTATGTATGTACGGATGTATGGATTTATAGGTGTATGGTTGTGTGGATGGATGGGTGTATTGGTGGATGTATGTGTGGATGGCACGATTTGTGGATGTGTGGATGTATGAAAGGATGGATGTATGTAGAGGTGGATGTATGCATGGATGTATGTATGCATGCATTAACGGATGTATACATGGATGTATGTATGGATGAGTGTATGGTTGTGTGCATGGATGTATTGATGTATGTATGGACGTATGTATGTATGTACGTATGGATGGTATAGTGC
>NW_017078768.1:0-275 GCF_001483705.2 Eufriesea mexicana | reverse complement strand
TGCCTGGCAGATTCAATTATATTGACATTTTCGACTAATATCGAGATGAGCTAACTTTCTTGCTTAAATAAGGAGGAGAGATTCTATTGGCGTGCTATAGGCATTGCAATGCAATAGAGTCTTCCTGGAGAATTCAATTCAATTGACATCTTCGAATAATATTGTGGTGCGCTACCTTTCTTGCATTAATCAGGATGAATAATTCTATTGGCTTGCTATAGCCTTCGCAATGCTATAGAATCTGGTTGGAAGTTTCAATATTATTGACAGTTTCG
>NW_017078767.1:0-275 GCF_001483705.2 Eufriesea mexicana | reverse complement strand
ATTTGTGGATGTATGGATGTATGAATGTATGGATGAATGGATGGATGGATGTATGGACGTATGGGTGGATATATGTATGGATCGATGGATGTATGGATGGGTGGTTGTATGGCTGGAAGGATGTATGGAAGGATGGGTGTATGGATGGATGAATGAATGGATTAATGGCCGTAAGGTTGGATGGTTGTGTGGATGGATTGAGGTATGGATGGGCGGATGTACGGATGAATGGATGTACGGATGCATGGATGTATGGATGGATTGAGGTATGGATT
>NW_017078766.1:0-275 GCF_001483705.2 Eufriesea mexicana | reverse complement strand
TTTTGGCGTACTATAGCCATTGCAATGATGTAGAATCTGGCTGGAAAATTCAATTTTATTGACGTTTTCGACTAATATGGTGGTGAGATAACTTTCTTGCATAAAAAAGGAGAAAAGATTCTGTTGTCATGCTATAGGCATTGCAATGCTATAGAACTTTGCAGGAAAATTCAATTTTGTTGTCATTTTCTACTAATATCGCTGTGAGCTATCTTCCTTCCCTAAGTAAGGAGGAAAGATCCTTCTGGAGCTCTATAGCCATTGCAATGCAGTAG
>NW_017078765.1:0-275 GCF_001483705.2 Eufriesea mexicana | reverse complement strand
AGAAATTTTCAAGGCCACACTCGAAATCTAGCATAACGAAGAACGAATAGATAACTGCGTAGTTCGCCCTATGACACCCCCGCACTTCCGGCACTATTTCTCGAAAAAAAATCAATGAAATCGGACAAAAATCACTCCACTCGATAGAGAACGTCCTTATCTAAGAGAGTAGGTGAAAAATTTCAAGGCCACACGCGTAGTCTAGCATAGCAAAGACCGAAAAGTCAAAATCGTAGCACGACCTGTCACACGCCCGCACTTCCGGCTCTATTTCT
>NW_017078764.1:0-275 GCF_001483705.2 Eufriesea mexicana | reverse complement strand
GGCACTTTATCCGTTGGAATAGACCGTCCACTGATGATTAAAGCTCTATAGCAATTCTAGAGCGATCAGCAGCTGGGTGCACAAACCCTCGTATCTTGAACAAACGACAAAGCAGTGCTGAGCACAGCCATTACCACAGCACCTTATCCGAGCGTTAATTTGCTCTCTGACGTCGTAAATTCCGCAGCAATACTAGAATAATCACTTTATAAGGCAATTGTCGTTATAGACATTGACATATCCCAATAAAGTACGAAGTACAGCATTCAAGGGAG
>NW_017078763.1:0-275 GCF_001483705.2 Eufriesea mexicana | reverse complement strand
ATAAAAGGCAAGAAGTTTAAACACGTCCTTATGAATTACAATATTTTAAAAGCGTTCTACACTGTTCTGGATTTGAGAGTGACTGCTGTAAGAGATAGCAGGCCCTATTAAACCCAAAAGCCGATCCTTAGATGCTTGCATAGTATCGAAGGTCCTTGAAGTCCAAAGGTTGGTATTGGCCTGCAACCTCTAACAGGCCTGTCACCATCGTTGCATGATCGTAGTTAATTTGCAACAATAATATATAAGGACCTTTTTTCTTTTAATTTAACAGT
>NW_017078762.1:0-275 GCF_001483705.2 Eufriesea mexicana | reverse complement strand
TATTCACCAAGATATAACAGATTATATATTTTGAATAGACCTATTCCCAGGCAAGTAGATGGCTGCTCTTGTCATTGGATTGAAGGCGTTAGGCGATCTATTCACCAAGATATAACAGATTATATATTTTGGATAGACCTATTCCCAGTCAAGTAGATGGCAGTACTTGCCATTGGATTGCAGGCGTTAGGCGATCTAATCACAAAGCTATTGCATCTTATAGGTTTTGAGTAGACGTATTCTCTGGCAAGTTCATGGCAGTACTTGCCATTGGA
>NW_017078761.1:0-275 GCF_001483705.2 Eufriesea mexicana | reverse complement strand
TACGAAGCCGCGTGGAAAAGTATGTTCAATATGTATGACGACAAAAGGATACTTATCCTGCGTTATACTTTGCTACTCTGTAACATTCGTCCAATGCAGAAGACATGGATAGGAAAATTCCAATGTCGAATTGCTTTTTGACTCTAAAAATCTGGCTGTTGGAAGATTATAACGGTGTCTTCCTTGTTCCACGTCGAAACAGTTTAAATGTCATAAAATGTACAATCTGTGATTCTTTAATTTAATCTAGTTGTAGTTTTATACCTGTTTCGAAT
>NW_017078760.1:0-275 GCF_001483705.2 Eufriesea mexicana | reverse complement strand
ACAGATTCTATAGCATTGCATTGGCTATAGCTCGCAAATAGAATCTTTCCTTCGTATTTATGCTAGAAAGTTAACTCACCACGATATAAGATGAAAATGTCAATAAAATTGAATTTTCCATCCAGATTCTATAGCATTGCAGAGCCTATAGCATGCCGCCAGAATCTTTCCCCCTGATTTATGGAAGAAAGTTAGCTCACCACCATATCAGTAGTAAATGTCAGTAAAATTGATTTTTCCAGCCAGATTCTTCGGCATTGCAATGCCAATAGCAC
>NW_017078759.1:0-275 GCF_001483705.2 Eufriesea mexicana | reverse complement strand
CAATTACTGATAGATAATCGTTTCCTAAATATATCATAATATTCAAATTCAAAAATATTAAATACTCTGCCTCCGCAATTCCTATTTTCAATTACAAATATTAATACCAAAAATTAAAAATAATTTCAATAAATATTCTTCGTTAATTAGACGAATTGAACATAGTCAGAACTACATCCCCATTACGCAATCCTAAATTCTCGAAAACCCAAGAATTCCACGACAAATCCACGAAAACTAACGAAATAAAACACGAGACCCAGCTATTCGACTCC
>NW_017078758.1:0-275 GCF_001483705.2 Eufriesea mexicana | reverse complement strand
GCTGACTGCGATAGCGCACAAGACGAAGCTATTATAGCCTAACACAACGTAACCAAACCAAACGAAACGTAATCTTACAGAAGATAACGTGCGGCGGCAACCATTGCTGGCCTCCGGAGAGTCTAGCAGGGTAAAGCAGAGATACGTAGGGTACGGAAATACAACGAACAGCTATGTATAGCACAAAAGACAAAACTACATGTTCCTAACAAAGCCAAACGAAACATAGCCATGCGTGACGTAACTCAGATAACGCGCCGAGACCAATACTGCTG
>NW_017078757.1:0-275 GCF_001483705.2 Eufriesea mexicana | reverse complement strand
ACCCTAAGACCTGGCTGTTGGAAGACCGTAACGGGTCTTCCTTGTTCCACGACGGAACACATACATAATATCATACATAATTATCGTACAATTTCTTATATCAACCCAAGAAGGAGATAAATCATTTAAGGGTAGGACGTTATAACATGACAAAATTTGATATATATAATATAATATATGAATATTATATCACACATATACATATATACATATTATCCTTATCCTAATATTTAATCATGGTATAATTTCTTATAACAATCCAAAAACGAGAAAAA
>NW_017078756.1:0-275 GCF_001483705.2 Eufriesea mexicana | reverse complement strand
TGACCTGACCTGACCTGACACGACACGACCTGGCCTCAACTGGCCTGACCTGGCGCTACCTGGCCTGACCAGACCTGACCTGGCATGACATGACCTGACCCGACCTGACCGGACCTTGCCAGGCCTGGCCCGACCTGAAGTGACCTGAGCTGACATCATCTGACCTGAAGTGACATCATCTGACCAGATCTGACATGAACTGAGCTGATCTAACCTGACCAGACCTGACCTTACCAGACCTGACCTGTCCTGGCCTGAACTGACCTGACTCGACC
>NW_017078755.1:0-275 GCF_001483705.2 Eufriesea mexicana | reverse complement strand
GCATGAAAGTTAGCTCAACACGATATTAGCCGAAAATGTCAATAAACTTGAACTTTCTAGACATATTCTATAGCAATGCGACGGCAATAGCACGCCAAGAGTATCTTTCTTCCATACTTACGCAAGGAAGTTGGCTCACCACGATATAGGTCGAAAATGTCAACAAAATTGTATTTTCCAGCCACAAACTATATCATTGCAATGGCAATAGGACTCAAAAAGCATCTTTCCTACGTACATGCGCAAGGAAGTTAGATCACCACGATATTAGTCGA
>NW_017078754.1:0-275 GCF_001483705.2 Eufriesea mexicana | reverse complement strand
TTTGTTTATGTCTCACTGTTGGATTGTTCTCTCGATTTCTCTTTTGTTTCTATTTACTAATCCGTTTCATTTCATGTTTTAATTATTTTTCTTTCAGATTTTATTTATATTTGAGAAATCGAATATTTCGTATAATATTCGAATGTTTCGTCGTTGGGTTGTTCTTTACATTCGGTTTACCTTCATGGTTCATACTCGTTTCGCTTTTATCGTGTTTCCTCGTACTAATCCGTTTCCTTTCAGGTTTATATTAACAATAATATATTCTGTTTTAG
>NW_017078753.1:0-275 GCF_001483705.2 Eufriesea mexicana | reverse complement strand
ATCTATTCACCAAGCTATAACAGGTTATAGATTTTGAAAAGCCTATTCTCTGGCCAGTAGATGGTTATACTTGCCATTGGATTCAAGGCGTTGCGCGTTCTATGCACCAAGCTGTAACAGGTGATAGATTCTGAATAGATCTATCCTCTGGCAAGTAGATGGTAGTACTTGCCATTGGATTGAAGGCGTTTGGCGATCTATTCAACAAGCCTTAACAGACTTTAGATTTTGAATAGACTTATTCCCTGGCAAGAAGTTGGCTGTTCTTGCCATTA
>NW_017078752.1:0-275 GCF_001483705.2 Eufriesea mexicana | reverse complement strand
TGCTGGCATAGAAGACACGTTGTATACAAAGGAAACTATAATTTGTGAAATAGATTGCATATAATTAGCTATTATATAGGTATCTTCCTATTCCTTGTCCTTCAACTAGCAATAATAATTCGACTTTCTCCTCTCTGACATCCTCTGAGCAGTCTTCAGTATAATAGCATCCTGATGATGCGAGAGAAACGAAGACTGTCAAGGTTGCATTTTGGAAGCTGGTGTTATTCTATCTTAGGTCAATACCAATCCAGAATTCTTTCATGCAGACGACT
>NW_017078751.1:0-275 GCF_001483705.2 Eufriesea mexicana | reverse complement strand
TGGATGGACCTGTTAAAATCGCGAGGAATCGAGTGCTCGAAATTGATTGGAAATATAGATGGACCTGTCAAAGTCGCAAGAAATGGAGAGCTCAAAAGTAATCGGAAAAACCCAAAGACTGGGAAAAATTGCAAAGAATTGGCAACTCGAAATGGATTGATTAAAATCACGAGAAATCGATAGCTGAAAGCTCATCGAAAACATGGATGGACCTGTCAAAATCGTGAGGAATTGAGAACTCGAAACTGATCGAAAACATGGATGGACCTGTCAAA
>NW_017078750.1:0-275 GCF_001483705.2 Eufriesea mexicana | reverse complement strand
CTAGGTCACCAGGATATTAGCCGAAAACGCCAATACAATTGAACTTTCCAGCCCGATTCTATACCATTGCAATGGCTATAGCACGCCAAAAGAATCTATCCTCATTATTTATGCTGGAAAATTAGCTCTCCACGATATTAATCGAAAACGCCAATAAAATTGCATTTTCCAGCCAGATCCGATAGCATTGCAATGGCTATAGCACGACAATTGAATCTTTCCTCCTTATATTTGCAAGAAAGCTAGGTCACCAGGATATTAGCCGAAAACGCCAA
>NW_017078749.1:0-275 GCF_001483705.2 Eufriesea mexicana | reverse complement strand
AGAGAAAAAGGAACTGCTACTTAACCCATTCGAGACCGATCGCACACCGTGTGTGCAATAATAGTAATGAGCATTTATCGGTTATTCTGAGTAAAGTAATCGTCGAGATAAGACTTTTTTTCAATAAATAGTATCTGTAAAGTATAGAAAAACAAAACTTGGCATTGGTTTTGTTGTGTACCAAAAAAAAAAAATTTTTGTTTGGATTTTCGATCAGTGTACTATTTCCTAAAAATGTATTAACAAATTATATTGTCTTCTTCATTACTGAGTTA
>NW_017078748.1:0-274 GCF_001483705.2 Eufriesea mexicana | reverse complement strand
ATTGGATTGAAGGCGTTGGGCGACGTATTCACTAAGCTATAACAGATTGTAGATTTTGAATAGTAATATTCTCTGGCAAGTAGATTGCTGTAATTGCCATTGGATTGAAGGCGTTGGGCGACCTATTCTCCAAGCTATAACAGGTTATAGAGTTTGAAGAGCCCGATTCTCTGGGAAGTAGACGGCTGTACTTGCCATTGGATTGAAGGCATTGGGCGACATATTCACTAAGCTATAACAGATTATAGATTTTGAATAGACCGATCCCCTGGCA
>NW_017078747.1:0-275 GCF_001483705.2 Eufriesea mexicana | reverse complement strand
CTTCTTGGTCCTCTGCTTCTAATATCTTCTTCTTCTTCCACGCCGCATCTTCTCCCTGCGCCACCACGATTTCCTCTTGCTGTCGTTCCCTCTCTTCTCTCCAGCCATTTCTTCTCCTTGGCGGAGAGTACGTCGCGAGCGAACTTACGGAAGTGACGAAACACCTTTTTCGACGTGAGGATACGACTTTCGACTGGCCACCTGAATCTGTCGCCGTCGAGTCCTTCTTTCAGAGCGCGCCGGCTTTCACCATAGAGTGGGCAGTCCTCTATGAT
>NW_017078746.1:0-275 GCF_001483705.2 Eufriesea mexicana | reverse complement strand
CTTTTCTCTGTTCACGCCCGGAATAGTGGTCGCGACACCTTAGGTTGAGTTATGTTACGTTTGATGAGGTTGGGCTTGGCTATGCAGTATCGCCGACTTTTGTGCTATACACCGATATTCTGTGGATTTCTGTGCTCTAATATTTTCTACTTGGATCTGGGGAGGCCAGCAGTAGTGGTCTCTGCAAGTTAGGTTTAGTTACGCTACGTTCCGTTGCGTTAAGTTAGGACAGGTTAGGTTAGGATATATTTGACTTTTGTGCTATATACAGGTGT
>NW_017078745.1:0-275 GCF_001483705.2 Eufriesea mexicana | reverse complement strand
TAAGGTGGGTAGATTCTATTGGCGTCTTATAGCCATTGCAATGGTATAGATAGTGGTTGGAAATTTCGAACTTATTAACATTTTCAACTAATATCGTGGTGAGCTTACTTTCTAGCATAAATAAGGAGGAAAGATACAATTGTTGTACTGCAGCCGTCGCAATGCTATAGAATCTGGCTGGAAAGTACAATTTTATTGACATTTTTGACTTCTATCGTGGTGAGCTATCTTTCTTGCATAAACAAGGAGGAAAGATTCTATTGGCGAGCTATAGC
>NW_017078744.1:0-275 GCF_001483705.2 Eufriesea mexicana | reverse complement strand
CATCCATCGATCCATACATCCATCCATCCATACAAGCACCCATCCATACATCCATCGTTCCATTCATATATCCATCCATACATCCATCCAACAATCCATCAATCCAGCATTCCATCCATACATACATCAATACATATATCCATACATACACCGATACATTCACCCATACATACATCCATTCATACATACAAACATCCATGCACACATCCATGCACTTACCCATACAATCATCCATAGATACATCCGTTCTACCTACCATCCACACATCCATTCAT
>NW_017078743.1:0-275 GCF_001483705.2 Eufriesea mexicana | reverse complement strand
AACATGTGGAAGGACAAGCACGCAGCGGTGATAAACATATCGCGCGGGGAAAGAAATAATCTCTCATCCCTTTCGCTACCCCTTTTCACAATTCCCACGAGCGTGTCCTCTCCGACACGAAAAGACCTGGAAGAAGAATCAAAATCCCTGTCTCTCTGCTCTCGGACAGCCAAACTTTCTCTCCCTTAACGCGTCCCAGAGAGAGGAAAAAGCAACTCAAGGAAGACAAGAAAGACAAAAAAGAAACACAAAACACGGTGGAAAAAGAAATAAAA
>NW_017078742.1:0-275 GCF_001483705.2 Eufriesea mexicana | reverse complement strand
ATGGGTGAATGGACGGAAGAATGGATGTATGTATGGATGCTTGTATGGATGAATGAATGGATGTATGCATGGATGTGTGCATGGATGTATGGATGTGCGTATGGATGTATGAGTGTATGGATGTTTGCATGAATGGACGTACGTATGTATGAATGTATGGATGTAAGAATGAATGGATATATGCATGTATGGATGTATGCATGTGTGGATGCATGGATGTATGGACGAATGGATGTACGAATGTATGGATGTACTGATGAATGGATGTATGGATG
>NW_017078741.1:0-275 GCF_001483705.2 Eufriesea mexicana | reverse complement strand
GTCTCGGAACGTTATGTGAGTCAGGTTACGTTCGGTTATTTCCAGTTTGTTTGGGGTTGGTTTGCGCATCTCTGGCGTTTCTGATATACACTGTTATTCTACGGATTTCTGCCTTCTATTCTCCGGTAATGTGTCCTGCTTGGCTCTGGGGCGGCCAGCGATAAAGGTCTCGGCACGTTATATTGAGATAGGTTACGTTCGGTTAGGTTGGGCTAGGCTAAGTTAGTTAGTGTAGCTTTAACTTTCGTGCTGCACAATGTTTTTCGGTGCATTCC
>NW_017078740.1:0-275 GCF_001483705.2 Eufriesea mexicana | reverse complement strand
CACGAAGTTTATAACAGAGCTTTCAACCAAGTTAATTCTCAAAATTAACAAGCTGTAAAATAACGAAGTCACCAATACATCTTCAATCACTTCCATACACTGTAGCTTTTAGTTAGCCCTAACCAATAATTCCGAACCATCTTCATCTACCATTTTCACAAAGTTTATGGCAGTGGTCTCAATCGAGTTAGCTTTCAAAATTAACAAGTTGAAAATAATGAAGTCACTAAGACATTTTCAATCATTTCCATGCATCCTATCTTTCAATTAGCCTT
>NW_017078739.1:0-275 GCF_001483705.2 Eufriesea mexicana | reverse complement strand
TCGACTTTTCTACTGTGCACCGTTAATCTATGGATTTCTGCGACCTACCCCACTCTAGTATTTTCTCCATGCCTCTTCGGTAGCCAGCAATAATGGCCGCAGCACATTATGTTTAGCTACGTTACGTTCGATCGGATTAGGCTCTCTTGCGTTAGGCTATGGTACCCTTGACTTTTCCGCTATACACTGCTGTTCTATGTGTTTCTGCTCTCTGCTCTTCCTTAATATGTTCTTCTTCGCACCATTGAGGCCAGAAATACTGGTCGCGGCACGTT
>NW_017078738.1:0-275 GCF_001483705.2 Eufriesea mexicana | reverse complement strand
TGCTATTCGGTTGATTTCTTCGCTCTACATTGCTCTACTATACTCTTGTCGTCTCTGGGGATGGGAGCAACAGTGGCCACGACGCGTTAGGTTGAGTTATGTTACGGTTGGTTAGGTCAGGTTGAGTAATATTTGGTTAGGTTAGCTTTGTCTCTCGTGCTATACATGGTTTTTTGGTGGGATTCTGCGATCTACTGTGCTTTACCATATTGTGCTTGGCTCTGGGATGGCCAGCAATAGTGGTCTCTGCGTTTCACGTTGAGTTGAGGATACTC
>NW_017078737.1:0-275 GCF_001483705.2 Eufriesea mexicana | reverse complement strand
GGATGCAGACGGATGACACGGTACGACGACAAGTAGGCATCCACGCACGCACGCGATATACCCGTTTATACGTGTCATGCATACGCGTCGTGGATCGTCGGCGCCGTAAGATCGACGCGTGTGCGACCGGTCCGCGCGATACAGCCGATCAGTTCCTCGTGTCTAGCGGCGAAAAATAACGACGGGAAAAAAAGAGAGAAAGAGGAGCAGGGAATTTCGAAGATATTCGGTTTGGGGACATCGAAGCCGAATAAATTTCGCGCTAAACGTGGCGG
>NW_017078736.1:0-275 GCF_001483705.2 Eufriesea mexicana | reverse complement strand
AAAGATTCAATTGGCCAGTGATAGCCATTGCTATTCTATAGTGTCTTGATGGAAAATTCCATTATATTGACTTATTCGAATAATATCGTGGTGAGCTTATTTTCTTGCATGAATAAGGAGGGGGGGAATCTATTTGCCTGCAGTAGTCACTGTAATGCAATAGAATCTGCCACGAAACCTCAATTTCAGTGACATTTTCGACTTATATCGTCGTGAGCTAACTTTCTTGCATAAATATGGAGGTAAGAATCTATTGCCGTGCTATAGCCATTGCA
>NW_017078735.1:0-274 GCF_001483705.2 Eufriesea mexicana | reverse complement strand
AGATGGCTGTGCTTGCCATTGGAATGAAGGCGTTAGGCGATCTATTCACCAAGCAATAAATGGCTACAGATTTTGGATAGACCTATTTTCTGGCAAGTAGAAGCATGTACTTGCCATTGGATTCAAGGCGTTGTGCGACCTATTCACCAAGCTATAACAGGTTATATATTTTGAATAGATTTATTCTCTGGCAAGTAGATGGCTGTGCTTACCATTGGGTTGAAGGCGTTAGGCGATCTATTCACCAAGCTATAAGAGGTTATAGATTTTGAAT
>NW_017078734.1:0-275 GCF_001483705.2 Eufriesea mexicana | reverse complement strand
AATAAAATTGAATTTTCCTTCCAGATTCTACTGCATTGCAATGCCTATAGCACACCAACAGAAACTTTCCTGCTTATTTATGCAAGCAAGTTAACTCACCACAATATTAGACGACAATGTCAATAAAATTGAACTTTACAGCAAGATTCTATAGCATTCCGACCGCTATAGCACGTGAATTCAATGTTTCCTCCTTATATATGCAAGAAAGCTAGCTCAACACCATGTTATTCGAAAATGTCAATAAATTTGAATTTTCCAACCACATTCTACAT
>NW_017078733.1:0-275 GCF_001483705.2 Eufriesea mexicana | reverse complement strand
TAGGTTACTTTTGGTTCTGTTACGATTGGATATGTTAGGATAGGACCAATTGCACTTTAGTGCCATACAGTACAACGCGGCGAATTTCTGCGCTGAACTGAGCTATGCACTGCATTGCCTGGGATTTCTGCGCTCTACAGTGCTCTAGTATATTCCGCTTGGCTCTTAGGCGGCCAGCAACAGTGTCCTCGGCGCGTTATGTTCAGACACGATATGTATGCTTATGTTAAGTTTGGTTAAGTTAAGATACGATAGCCGCGACTTTTGCGATGTAC
>NW_017078732.1:0-275 GCF_001483705.2 Eufriesea mexicana | reverse complement strand
ACCAGCAGAACATATTAGAGCACACTAGAGCGCAGAAATCATCCGAAAAGCAGTGAATAGCATAGAGGTCATAGTAGCCTATCGTAACCTAGCCAAACGCAACAAACCGAAATGAAGCCTGATTCAAACTGGCATGACCAGACCTCTCTTGTTGGCCTCCACAGAGGCAAGCAGATTCTGCTAGAGCACAGTAGAGCGCAGAAATCTCACGTATTGCAGTGAACAGCATAAAGGCCGTAGACACCTTAACTAAACCTGACACAGCCTAGCCAAAC
>NW_017078731.1:0-274 GCF_001483705.2 Eufriesea mexicana | reverse complement strand
CCTCCTTATTTTTACAAGAAAGTTAGATCACCACGATATTAGGCGAAAATGTCAATAAAATTGAATATAGCAGCCAGATTCTATAGCACTGCATTGGCTATAGCGTGCCAATAGAAGCTTTTGCTCCTTATTTATGCAACGATGTCAGCTCATCACGATATTAGGCGAAAATGTCTATAAAATTGAATTTTGCATCCAGATACTATAGAATTGCAATGGCTACAGCACGCCAATAGAATATTTCGTCTATATGCATCCAAGAAATTTAGCTCAC
>NW_017078730.1:0-275 GCF_001483705.2 Eufriesea mexicana | reverse complement strand
GGTTAGTATAGGATAACTTAGTCTTTTGTGCTGTACACGTTTATTCCGTGTATTCCTTTGCTCTACATTGATCTACTATACACTGCTCGACTCTGGGGAGGCCAGCAATAGCAGTTGTGTCATGATAAGTTAGGTTATGTTACCCTTGGTTACGTTACGATTGGTTAGGCTAGGAGGGGATAGTCTCTACTTTTGCGCTATACATTGCTGTTCGGTGTACTTCTCCGCTCTACTATGCTCTAATATGCTCCGCAGGTCTCTGGTGTGGTCAGCAA
>NW_017078729.1:0-275 GCF_001483705.2 Eufriesea mexicana | reverse complement strand
GGTGGAGTTATATTACGTTCCGTCTGGTTAGGATATTTTGTTTTAGGTTACGGCGTCTTTGACCTTTGCGCCCAACACAGCTATCCTTTGGAGTTCCGGCCTCTTCTGTGCTCTATCGTATCCTGCTTGCCTTCGGGGACGCCAGCAATAGTGGTCGCGGCAGGTTATGTTTTGTTATGTTACGTTTGGTTAGGTTATGTTATGTTGGGTTTGGTCTGGTTTTCCTTGGCTTCTGTGCTACACGCAGCTCTTCGGTGGATTTCTACCGTCCACAA
>NW_017078728.1:0-275 GCF_001483705.2 Eufriesea mexicana | reverse complement strand
GCTGTGTATAGAACAAAAGTCGAAGATATCCTATCGTTACCTCACCTAGCCTAACCTAACAAATCGTACCATGACTCAACGTAACGCGCCAGGACAACTGCTCCTGTCCCACCAGAGGCCCGCCCAATTCAGTACAGCACAGTAGATCACTAATATCCAATGGATTCCAGTGTGTAGAGCGAAAGGCAGAGCCGTCCTAACCAACCTTCGCTGAACCTAACCTAACCAGACAAACATAACTCAACCTATCGTGCCACGACCACTATTGCTCGCAT
>NW_017078727.1:0-275 GCF_001483705.2 Eufriesea mexicana | reverse complement strand
CGGGCCGCTTCCGGCGGTCTCCTGGTGGAGGTCGGCGGACCCGAGGGCGCACAGCGAGCCGCCACTCTCGCTGGGCGAATGAGCGAAGCCTTGGAGGGATCAGGCGGGCGGGTTACGGTTCCCACCAAAAAAGCGGAGCAGAGGGTGACAGGGCTCGACGACTGTGTCATCCTCCGCGAGGTGGCCGCTGCCCTGGCTAGGGTCGGTGGTTACACCGAGGCGGAAGTAAGAACCGGAGTGATCCGGTCTTCCGCTTCGGGGCTGGGCTCTGTATG
>NW_017078726.1:0-274 GCF_001483705.2 Eufriesea mexicana | reverse complement strand
CCGAGCTATAGCAGACTATAGATCTTCAATAGAGCTATACTCTGGCAAGTAGATGGCTGAACCAGAAATTGT
Organism: Eufriesea mexicana; assembly: GCF_001483705.2. Lineage (NCBI taxonomy): Eukaryota > Metazoa > Arthropoda > Insecta > Hymenoptera > Apidae > Eufriesea > Eufriesea mexicana. The sequence continues at coordinate 202 of NW_017078726.1, read as the reverse complement.
ATTGAAATCGTTAGGCGATCTATTCATCAAGCTATAACTGGTTATAGATTTTGCATAGACCTATTTTCTAGCAAGCAGATGTCTGTACTTGCCATTGGATTGAAGGCGTTAGGCGAGCTATTCGCCAAGCTATAACAGTTTATAGATTTTGAATATACCCATTCTCTGGCAAGTAGATGGCTGTACTTGCCATTGGATTGAA
>NW_017078725.1:0-275 GCF_001483705.2 Eufriesea mexicana | reverse complement strand
CGACGATAGGAATCGACTCGACGCTTTTCGTAGAACTGCTCTCCTTGAGCTTTGTCCTCTTGAAAAGTGTCCTCTTCGATTTTCTTAAGATCGGTTTTAGGGAAAATCGGGAGCTCGCCAAATATTATTGGCTGAATTGTCCGCGAATCGGTCACCTTGAAGGAAGCGAAAATCTACCCAACAGCAAGGTCGGTCACACGTCGAGTCACTTCGTGCGAACACGGCGAAGAATAACACGCAACTGAGACAGGAAACATCAGCGAAAATTAACCACG
>NW_017078724.1:0-275 GCF_001483705.2 Eufriesea mexicana | reverse complement strand
AGGATAGCTTTGACTTTTATGCTGTGCACGGCTATTCGGTGAAGCTCTGCGCTTTAATGTGGTATAATGCTCCCTGCTTTGCTCTGGGAATTCCAGAAATGGTGGCCGCGGCGCGTTAGGTTCAGGCAGGTTACGTTCGATTAGGTTATTTATGTTTGGGTTAGTTTGGGATATCTTTACCTTCGTGCTATGCATTGCCATGCTATGGACCTCAGAGCTCTATTCTCCACTAATATTCCCTGCTTGGCAACGGAGATCCCGGCAATAGTGGTCTC
>NW_017078723.1:0-275 GCF_001483705.2 Eufriesea mexicana | reverse complement strand
CGAGGGACCTCCTATCATGTTCTGCTATCCTGATACAAAGTCCCGAAATCGGTGTAAAATTTTACGACTTGGTTGCAAAAGTATTGTCCGCTCGATTCTTGGAAATGACGTCATTTCTCGGAATCGGTCGATAAACAACCTCCTGTCATGTTATGTTATCCTGATAAAAAATCATCAAATTGGCCGAAAGTTTCTTGTCGAAGCAGCGAAAGTATTGTCCAAGGAAATTCTTGGAAATGACGTCATTTCCAGGAACTCCGTCGGTATCTACCTCT
>NW_017078722.1:0-274 GCF_001483705.2 Eufriesea mexicana | reverse complement strand
TAGTCGAAAATGTCAATAAAATTGATTTTTCCAACCAGATTCTTTGGCATTGCAATTGCAATATCACGACAATAGGACCTTTCCGCCTATTTACGCAAGAAAGATAGCTTACCACGATATTAGTCGAAAATGTAAATAGAATTGAATGTACCAGGCACATTCTATATCATTGCAATGGCTATAGTACGCCAAAAGTATCCTTCCTCCTTAGTTATTCAAGGAAGTTAGCTCACCACGATATTAGTCGAAAATGACATTAAAATTGCACTTTCCA
>NW_017078721.1:0-275 GCF_001483705.2 Eufriesea mexicana | reverse complement strand
TACTGTTGTAGTGAAAACTAAATACTAAAATAAGTTCTACGTCCTAGCGATGTGGGGGTAATCTCTTCCCCTGTGTTTTGTCTTTTGACAGCGTGTGCCTTTTGTCCCCCATTTTCTGGAAAATTCTTTGACCTGCGTGGCCCTAGACAGATTGGCCAGTTCTAACTGTTCGCCTATTTAATACCTTAAGTGCCCAGCCCGTTTTGCTTGCCATTCCGTTCAGGCCCAGACGCGGCCGTCAAATGAGCCACCGATGACAGGCGAAATGTTCATGA
>NW_017078720.1:0-275 GCF_001483705.2 Eufriesea mexicana | reverse complement strand
ATGTACGGATGGATGGATGTATGGAAAAAAGGATGTATGGATGGATGAATGTATGGATGAATGACTTTGTGGGTGGATGGATGAATGGAAGGATGGAGGTAGGTGTTTACTGATTTACGTATGTATCGATGTATGTATGTATATATGTATGGATATGCGGATGGATGGAAGTATCGATGGATGGAGGTACGGATGATAGGATTTATGTATGTGTCGATGGATTGATGTGTGGCTGGATGAATGGGTGGATGAAGGGATACATGGATGTATGGGAG
>NW_017078719.1:0-275 GCF_001483705.2 Eufriesea mexicana | reverse complement strand
TGTTTGTTTGGGACAGGTTTGGATAGCTTCGACTTTCTTGGTATGCACCCCTATTCGGTGGTCCTCGGCGCTCCACTGAGATCTGGTAAGTTCATCTCGACTCTGGCAAACATGGCACTAGTGGACTTGGCACGTTATGCTGTGTTAGGCAACGTTTGGTTTGATTACGTTAGCTTTGGTTAGGTTCGCATGGCTATGGTTTTCGTGGTATACACCGCTATTTGGTGGCACTCTGCGGTCTAGAGTGCTGTAACATAATCCGCCTGGCTCTGTGG
>NW_017078718.1:0-275 GCF_001483705.2 Eufriesea mexicana | reverse complement strand
TGCTCTACTATTTGGTGGCTTTCTGCGCTCTACTGTGCTGTACTCTGCTCTGCTCGTCTACGGTGTGACCAACATTAGTGGTCATGAGTCGATTGAATGCGCTAGGATAAGTTTAATGTCACGATTGGCTTGGTTAGGATAGATTAGCTTCGACTTTTGAGCTATACTCCGTTATTCGGAGGATTCCTACGCTCTACATCGCTGTACTGTACTCTGCTCGACTACGGGGGTCCAGTTATAGTTTTCCCGGCACGTTTCGTTGAGTTAGGTTACAT
>NW_017078717.1:0-274 GCF_001483705.2 Eufriesea mexicana | reverse complement strand
CATCCATCCAAACATCCACCCATCCATACATCCATCGATCCATTCATCCTTCCATCCATACATCCATCCACAAATACATCCATCTATCCATCCATACATCCATCCGTCCATACAGCCATCCATCCATAAATACACCCATCGGTACTTCCATCCCTCCATACGCCCATCCATCCATACGTCCACTCATCCATACATCCATCGATCCATATAACCATACATACATACATCCACACATCCATACATACATCCATACATCCATACATCCATACATCCA
>NW_017078716.1:0-275 GCF_001483705.2 Eufriesea mexicana | reverse complement strand
GGTTAGGTATGGATAGCATTGACTTCTCTGCTCTACACTGCTATGCGGGGGAATTCTGCGCTCCACTGTGCTCTAGTGTATTCCAGTTAGCCCCGGGGTGGCCAGCAATAGTTCTTGCGTCACGTTATGCTTAGTTATGCTACGTATGGGAATGTTACTCCAGTTTGGGTTAGGTTTGGGAAGCTTTAACATTTCTGCCTTACATTGGGATTCTATTGGCTTCTGCGCTCTACTCTCCTCCAATATGATATGCTTGGATCTCGAGAGGCAGACTG
>NW_017078715.1:0-275 GCF_001483705.2 Eufriesea mexicana | reverse complement strand
ACAAAACCAAACGCAACTTAACTCTGCCTAATGTGTCGTGGCCACTACTGCTGGTCTCCTCATTGCCAAGCAGAAAATAACATAGCACAACGGAGCGCCGAAATCCAACAAAGGGCAGTGTAAAGGACAGGAGTCGATGCCATCATTACCAAACAACCTAACCTATGCAAGCCAAATGTGGCCTAACTCAATCAAACCCGATGCGACCACTATTTCTGACCTTCCCATAGAAAATCAGAGGAGGGCAGAGCAATGCTGAGCGCAGATATCGACCG
>NW_017078714.1:0-274 GCF_001483705.2 Eufriesea mexicana | reverse complement strand
ATCCCAGAGCCGAGCAGAACGTAGTAGAGCAGAGTAGATCACAGAAATACACCGAACGTCAGTATATAGGATGAAAGTCAAAGCTATCCTAAGCAAGCTTAACCTAACATAACCTAACAAGGCGTAACGTAACACAACATGTCGTGCCACGACCACCATCGCTCGCGTCCCCAGAGTCGAGCAGTGTGTACTGCATCAGTGTGGAGCCCTAATATGTACCAAATAGCAGTGCATAGCACAAAAGTCGGAGAAATCCTAACACAACATTCTTAAC
>NW_017078713.1:0-274 GCF_001483705.2 Eufriesea mexicana | reverse complement strand
CCAAACGTATCACGGCCGTACGTAGCATAATTCAAGCTAATATGCCGACACCACAGTTGCAGGCGCATCAGAGCAAAGCAGAGTATGCTGGAGGACAGTCGAGCGCAGAAATCATCCGAATAGCAATGAATGGCACGAAAGCCAAAGTAGCATGTCCAATCGTAGTCAAACGTAACATATCCAAGCGTAGCCTATCACAAACTAACACGGTGATACCACTATTGTTGGCCACCACAGAGACAAGCCGAATGTACTAGGGAGCAGTAGTGCGAAG
>NW_017078712.1:0-274 GCF_001483705.2 Eufriesea mexicana | reverse complement strand
CAATAAAATTGAATTTTCCAGTCAGATTCTATAGCATTGCGACGGCTATAGCATGCCAATAGAGACCATCGCCTTATTTATGCAACAAAATTAGCTCACCGCGATATTAGTCGAAAGTGTCAATAAAATTGAATTTTCCAGTCAGATTCTATAACATTGCAACGGGTATCCCATGCCAATAGAAACTTTCCCCCTTATTTATGCAACGAAATTAGCTCACCACGACAGTAGTGGAAAATGTCTATAAAATTGAATTTTCTAGATAGATTCTACA
>NW_017078711.1:0-274 GCF_001483705.2 Eufriesea mexicana | reverse complement strand
AAGTCGTTCTTTCACATAAAGAGCAGTTCATAAGTAATTTCAATCGCCAAAATTAGATCACTCACTCGGTATATCGATTTCTTCTAGAACAGGTGTAATAGTTCTACATGTACTGTTTTAAAAAGTGATATTTAAGTGTTACACTGAAATATTTTAAATAATAATGATGTATATAGCAAGTAGGAATCCTTAAAATTACAGGAGTAAAATCAGAAATTAATTCAGCAATATGTACTGTATTTACGATATATTAATTATAAATATGTGGTATCAG
>NW_017078710.1:0-274 GCF_001483705.2 Eufriesea mexicana | reverse complement strand
GAATGTACGTATGTATGTATGGATGGATGAACGGGTGTATGTATGGATGTATGTATGTATGTACCTATGGATGTATATATGGATGAGTGTATGGGTGTATGTATGGATGTATGGATGGTTGGATGTATGGATCGATGGATGTATGGATGGGATGATGTATGTATGTATGGATGTATGGAAGGGTGGATGTACGAACGTATGGATGTGCGGGGGATGAATGGTTGGGTGGATGAACTGAAGAGTGGGTGAAAGGATGGGTGGAAGAACGGAAGCA
>NW_017078709.1:0-274 GCF_001483705.2 Eufriesea mexicana | reverse complement strand
GTGCTCTGCTGGTAGATGTACGAAGTACCGTACGGTCACATGTAAGTATTTCTAGCCATAACCGTACTATACGCTGATTACACTCCAATTTCGTTGGAATTATCATTACCAGTGATCCACGCCATTCAACAGACAGAATGCCGCGATGACGGCAGTACTGAGCACTGTGTTGTCAATTGTTAATATCTCGGTGGTCAGTCAAACTGTATTCTTTCATTCTGGAATAGCTATAAGGTATAAATCATCATTGATCCGATTAGTACTGCGGTAGCAA
>NW_017078708.1:0-274 GCF_001483705.2 Eufriesea mexicana | reverse complement strand
GTTGAGCTTTGGTTATGTTAGGGTAGCTTTGACTATTCTGCAATACACTGCGCTTCTTTGGATATCTGCGCTCTACTGTGATCTACCATATTCAGGCGGTATCTGGGGATGCCAGCAATAGAGGTCTCAGCAAGTTAGGTTGGGTTACGTTACGTTGGGGTATGTTAGGTTAGGTTAGGTTTGACCAGGATGTCTTTGACTTTTGCGATACGGAATGCAATGCGGTGGATTTCTGCACTCTACTGTGCTCCTGTATATTCTGCTTGGCTTTGCG
>NW_017078707.1:0-274 GCF_001483705.2 Eufriesea mexicana | reverse complement strand
ACCCTAACCATAAGTAGCCTAACCTAATCAAGCCAAGCGGAAATTTACTCAGCCTATCGTGCCATTACCGCTGTTGCTGGTCTGCGCAGAGTAGTGCAGAGTATAGTAGAGCAAAGTGGAGAGCAGGAATCCTCCGAATAACAGTGTATGGCAAAAAAGTTAAAGTTACCATATCCTGACCTAAACAGACGTAACATAACTTACCCAATCTTGACGAGAGCACTATTGCCGGCCTCCACAGCGCCAAACAGAGCATATTAGAGAAGAGTGGAAC
>NW_017078706.1:0-274 GCF_001483705.2 Eufriesea mexicana | reverse complement strand
TTAGGATAGGATAGCTTTGAATTTTGTGCTGCACACTACCCTTCGATGCATTTCTACGCTCTATTGCGCTGTAATTTGCTTTAGTTGTCACAGAGTGGAAAGCAATAGCGGTCCCAGCACGTTGAGCTGAGCTATGCTGAGTTCTGTTTGTTTACGTTTGGTTATGTTAGTATATGGCTGCTTTGACTATTGGGCTGTACACTGCTGTTTGGTGGATTTCGGCGCTTTACTGTGCTCTAATATGCCCTGCTTGGCGCTGTGGATGCCGGCAATG
>NW_017078705.1:0-274 GCF_001483705.2 Eufriesea mexicana | reverse complement strand
ATATTAGTCGAAAATGTCAACAATATTATAATTTCCAGCCACATTCTATATCATTGCAATGGCAACAGCACTCAAAAAGCATCTTTCCTCCATACTTACGCAAGGAAGTTAGCTAAACTCGATATTAGCCGAAAATGTCCACAAAATTGTATTTTCCAGTCACATTCGACATCATTGCAATCGCTATAGCACTCAAAATGCATATTTCCTACTTACTTACGCAAGGAAGATAGCTCACCACGATATTAGTCGAAAATGTCCACAAAATTGTATT
>NW_017078704.1:0-274 GCF_001483705.2 Eufriesea mexicana | reverse complement strand
AGGACACTCTTGCTGGCCTCGCCGGGGCCAAGCAGAATATGATAAAGCTCAGTAGAGCTGGGGAGTCCATTGAAGATCAGTGTTGAGCACATAAGTCTAAGCCATCCTAACCTAACCCAACCTAATCTAACCTAACCAAACGTAATCAAACCCAACCAAACGTGCCGCAACCGGTGTTGCTTGCCTCCACAGAGCCAAGTAGAATATACCAGAACACAATATAGCGGAGTAATCCACCGCATTGCAGTGTATAGCACAAAAGTCTAAGATATCC
>NW_017078703.1:0-274 GCF_001483705.2 Eufriesea mexicana | reverse complement strand
ATTCCAATCTGCTTGGAACCGTGGATGCGAGAAATAGTGGTCGCAGCACAATATGTTGAGTTTACCATATCAGGATGTAATACGTTGGTTTGGGTTTCGTTTGGGTAGCTTTGACTTTTGTGCTGTACACTCCTATTTGGTGGCTTTCTGCGCTCTACTGTGCTCTGGTATTTTCTGCTTGGCTGTGGGGAGGTCAGCAATAGTGAGCTCGGCACGGTACGTTACGTTACGTTTGGTTTGGTTTTGTTAGTTTGCGTTTGGTTACGGCGGCTTT
>NW_017078702.1:0-274 GCF_001483705.2 Eufriesea mexicana | reverse complement strand
AACCCTATTTTATTGACATTATCGACTAATATCGCTGTGAGCTAATTTTCTTCCATAAGTAAGAAGGAAAGATTCTGTTGGAGTGCTAGAGGCATAAGAATGCTTTATGGTCTTCCTGGAAAATTCAATTTTATTGACATTTTCGACTAATACCATGGTGGCCTGACTTCCTTGCATAAGTAAGGAGGAAAGATCCTTTTGGTGTGCTATGGCCATTGCATTGCTGTACAATCTGGCTGGAAAATTCAATTTTATTCACACTATCGACTAACAT
>NW_017078701.1:0-274 GCF_001483705.2 Eufriesea mexicana | reverse complement strand
AAAATGTCAACAAAATTTTACTTTCCTGCCAGATTCTATATCGTTGCAAGGCCTAGAGCACGCGAACACCATCTTTCCTCCCTATTTATGCAAGAAAGATAGCTCACCACAATATTTTGCGAAAATGTCAATAAAATCGAGTTTTTCAGCCGCATTCTAAAGAATTGCATTGGCTACAGCTAGCCAATAGAATCTTTCCTCCTTGTTTATACAAGAACGTTAGCTCACTACGATATTAGTCGAAAGTGGAAAAAAATTGAACTTTCCAGCCAGA
>NW_017078700.1:0-274 GCF_001483705.2 Eufriesea mexicana | reverse complement strand
GACTTATTAGGACAGGGCACTTCGACTTTTGTGCTATTATTTGTAATTCGGTGGATTTCTGCGCTCTAATGCTCCCTAATACGCTCTGCTGGGCTCTGGGAATCCAGCAATATTGGTTTCGTTACGTTATGTTGAGTTTCACTACGTTTGGATATGTGGGGTGAAGTCAAGTTCTGTCAGGCTATGTTTGAGTTTTGTGGTATACACTTCTATGATTCGGACTTCTGCGCTATGCTGTGCTCTAGTACCTTCTCCTTGGCTTTGGTGAGTCCAG
>NW_017078699.1:0-274 GCF_001483705.2 Eufriesea mexicana | reverse complement strand
AATCCACAGAAAAGCAGGGTAAGTCACAAAAGTCAAAGTGGCATATCCTAACATAGGAAAACGCAACATGGCCAAACGGAACCCAACTCAACCTAAAATGACGAGGCCACTATTACTGGCCAGTACAGAGACAAGCAGAGTGTACTAGATCACAGTATTGCGCATATACCCACCGCCTTGCAGGGAACAGCACGAAAGTCGAAGGTATCCAGACATAACCTAACATAACCTAGCCCAACCGAACGTAGCGTAACTCAACAGGGCGTGCCGCAAC
>NW_017078698.1:0-274 GCF_001483705.2 Eufriesea mexicana | reverse complement strand
TAAACTTTCCTCCTTGTTTATGCAAGAAAGTTAGCTCATCTGGATATTAGTCGAAAATGTAAATAAAACTGAAATTTCCAGCCAGATTCTACTGCATTTCAATGTCTATAGCACGACAATAGGGTCTATCCTACTTATATATGCGGGAATGTTATCTCACCACGATATTAGCCGAAAATGTAAATGAAATTGAATTTTCCAACCTCACTCAATATCATTGCAATGTCTATAGCACGCCAATAGAATCTACCCTGCTAATTTAGGCAAGAAAGGC
>NW_017078697.1:0-274 GCF_001483705.2 Eufriesea mexicana | reverse complement strand
CGTTGACTTCTGCGCTATACAATGATATCCGGAGGATTTCTGCGCTTTGCGTTGCTCCACTATTCTCTGCTCGTTTATGTGGAGGCGATTAAGAGTGGTATCTGCACGGTAGCTTAAGTTAGGCTACGTTCGGTTGGGTTAGGTTTGGGCACGTTAGGCTAGAGCACCCACTACATTGTGCTGTACATTGCAATGCGGTATATTACTGCGCACTGCTCTTCTCTAGCATATTCTGCTTGGCTCTGTGGGGCAAGCAACAGTGGTTTCGGCACAT
>NW_017078696.1:0-274 GCF_001483705.2 Eufriesea mexicana | reverse complement strand
AGTGTATATCACGAAATTAGGATCTACATTAACCAAACGTATCCCGACCTAGCCAAACCGACCGTATCATAATTGAACCTATAGTGCCGCGGCCGCAATTGCTCGCCTCCTCGGAGTCGAGCTGAGTATGGTAGAGCACAGTTGAGCGTAAAAATCCACCGCAATCCAGCGCATTGCACAAAAGTCGAAGATATGCTAACCCAACCAGACCTATCCAAACATACACTGGCGTAGCATAGCTTAATGCAACGTGCCGCTCCCACAGCTCCTGGCC
>NW_017078695.1:0-274 GCF_001483705.2 Eufriesea mexicana | reverse complement strand
TACTACTAATTGTCCCTGGTAATTACTACTAATCGGCGTTGAAAATTACTACTAATAATATTGTCAATTACCACTAATTGGCGTTGACAATTACTAATAATTGGGCCTGATAATTACTACTAATTGGCCTGGACAATTACTACTAATCGGCGCTGACAGTCACTATTAACAATATTGCCGATTACTACTAATTGGTGCTGACAATCACTACTAACAAAATCGCCAATTGCTACTGATTGGCCCTGGTAATTACTACTAATAATATTGCCAATTA
>NW_017078693.1:0-274 GCF_001483705.2 Eufriesea mexicana | reverse complement strand
GGATTGGAGGCGTTAGGCCAACTAATCACAAAGCTAAGACAGCTTATAGATTTTGAATAGACTTATTCTCTGGCGAGTAGACGGCTGTACTTGCCATTAGATTGAATACGTTACGCGACCTAATCGCCAAGCTATGGCAGCTTACATATTTTGAATAGACTTATTCTCTGGAAAGTAGGTGGCTGAACTTTCCATTGGATTGAAGGCGCTAGGCGATCTATTCACCAAGGTGTAACAGGTTATAGATTTTGAAAAGACCTATCCTCTGGCAAGT
>NW_017078692.1:0-274 GCF_001483705.2 Eufriesea mexicana | reverse complement strand
GTGAGCTAACTTTCATGCATAAACAAGGAGGAAAGGTTCTATTGGCGTGCTATAGGCAGTGCTATGCCATTAAATCTTCCTGGAAAATTCAATTTTACGGACATTTTCGAATAATATGTTTGTGAGCTAACTTCCTTGCATAGGTAAGGAGGAAAGATCTTTTTGGCGTGCTGTAGCCATCGCAATGCTATAGAATCTGGAAGGGAAATTTAATTTTATTGGCATTGTCCACTAATATCGTGGTTATCTAACTTTCTTGCATTAATAAGGAGGA
>NW_017078691.1:0-274 GCF_001483705.2 Eufriesea mexicana | reverse complement strand
AATCTAACGGTTCAATTCTTCACTGTTTTGTAGAAAATAAATATATTTTATCGTAATATAAATAAATACAACGAAATAAATGATAAAATTGTTCCTCTTAAATCGATGACTTAGACCACTTTCATAATTATAGGCACAAATGTAATTGCCTATGTGCAAACGTCGAAAACGTTACACTAATTCATCACTCAACTCAAAGGAAACAAACTCCATCTAACGATTCAATTCTTCACTGTTTTGTAGAAAATAAATATATTTTATCGTAATATAAATG
>NW_017078690.1:0-274 GCF_001483705.2 Eufriesea mexicana | reverse complement strand
TATGAAAATGCCACAAAATGCGAAATAATAAACATATAAGATTCTTTCATAAGAACACTGCCTATAATCCACTTTTACAATTAATAATAATTCTACTATTTTTAATCATTTGCAATAAATATCGATTATCACCGGTGTCGCCGATTTTCCTTCCAAAATTTAGCAATTTTTCCATTTCTTTTTAAAAATACACTTCCGATCCCACATCGTCCCCACTGTCAACTATGTTGCACTAAACTAAGTTCACACCCCTTTGCAAGATACTTAAAAATTC
>NW_017078689.1:0-274 GCF_001483705.2 Eufriesea mexicana | reverse complement strand
AAGTTAGCTCACCAGTATAGTAGTCGAAAATGTCAAGAAAATTGTATTTTTATCATCATTCCACATTAATGCAATTTCTATAGCACTCAAAAACGATATTTCCTCCTGACTTATGAAAGGAAGATAGCTCACCTCGATATTACTGGATAATGTCAATAAAATTGAATTTCCCTTCCAGATTCTATAGTTTTGCTATGCCCCGAGCACGCCAACAGAATGTTTCCGCCTTATTTATGCAAGAAAGATAGATCTCCAAAATATTAGTCGAAAATGT
>NW_017078688.1:0-274 GCF_001483705.2 Eufriesea mexicana | reverse complement strand
AATGTTTAAAAATTTTGCAACCCTCTAGACCTACCCTTATTCAAACAATCCCTATCGACGAATAATCCAGCCTAAAGTTGGTATTAATATTCAGAAAATATCATTTTTCATATCCCACAATAAATTTTATGAATTTGAAACGACAATTAAAAATTTCGCAACCCTCTAGATCTACCCTTATCCAAAAAATCCTTATCCACGAATAATCGAGCCTAAAATTGGTATTAATAAAATAACAACTTTATCTTAGCACATAAATTATTTTCTCAGCAAT
>NW_017078687.1:0-274 GCF_001483705.2 Eufriesea mexicana | reverse complement strand
TTATGCATGAAAGATAGCTCACCACGATATTAGTCGAAAATGTCAACAAAATTGAACTTTGCATCCAGATTCTATTGTATTGCGACGGCTATAGCACGCCAACTGAATCTTTCCTCTTTATTTGTACAATATAGCTGGCTCACCAGAATATTAGTCGAAAATGTCAATAAAATTGAATTTTCCTCGAAGATTCTATAGCTTTGCAATGCCAATAGCACGCCAATAGAACCTTTCCGCCTTATTTATGCAAGAAAGTCAGCTCACAGCGATATTA
>NW_017078686.1:0-274 GCF_001483705.2 Eufriesea mexicana | reverse complement strand
TAACGATTGGTTAGGATAGGTTAGGCTACGTTCGGCTATTATGGCTTCTGCTTTCTTACTGTATACTGTTATTCAGGGTACTTCTCTTATCTACTGTCCTCTAGTACATTATCCTTTGCTCTGCGGAGGCAAGGAGCCGTGGTCGCGACACGTTGCTCTGCGATGTGCTACGTTCGGTCAGGTTAGGATGGGATACCTTTGACCATTGCGCTGTGCACAGCAATGCGATTGATCTTTGCACACTACTGTGCTCTAGTACATTCTCATTGCGTTT
>NW_017078685.1:0-274 GCF_001483705.2 Eufriesea mexicana | reverse complement strand
CTGATACCAGCTATTTTCAATGTCGACAAAGGCAAATAAATATTCGATAATAATACAACAATAGTACAGAATATCTCAGCTTTAAGAGGGATCATCCCTAACCTAAAAAAGTCGAAATTAATTCTGATACCAGCTATTTTTAGTACTGACAAAGGCAAATAAATATTCGATAATAATACAACAATAATACAGAATACCTTAGCTTCAACAGGGATCTTCCCTAACCTAAAAAAGTCGAAGTTAATTCTGGTACCGGATATTTTTAGTACCGATA
>NW_017078684.1:0-274 GCF_001483705.2 Eufriesea mexicana | reverse complement strand
CATTGCCGGCATCCACAGCGCCAAGCAGGGCATATTAGAGCACAGTAAAGCGCCGAAATCCACGAAACAGCAGTGTACAGCCCAATAGTCAAAGCTGCCATACACTAACATAACCAAACGTAAACAAACAGAACTCAGCATAGCTCATCTCAACGTGCTGGGACCGCTATTGCTTTCCACTCTGTGACAACTAAAGCAAATTACAGCGCAGTAGAGCGTAGAAATGCATCGAAGGGCAGTGTGCAGCACAAAATTCAAAGCTATCCTATCCTAA
>NW_017078683.1:0-274 GCF_001483705.2 Eufriesea mexicana | reverse complement strand
TCTATAGCATTGCAATGTCCATAGCACGCCAATAGAGTCCCTCCTCCTTATCTAAGCAAGAAACCCAGCTCACCGTGGTATTAGTGGAAAATGTCTATAAAAATAATTTTCCTGCCCAATTATATTTCAGTGCAATGGCAATAGCACGCCAATGGAATCTTTCCTCCTTATTTATGCAGGACAGTTATCTTACCGCGATATTAGTCGCAACTGTCAATAAAATTGAATTTTCCGGACAGATTCTAGAGTATTGCAATGGATACAGCACGCCAAT
>NW_017078682.1:0-274 GCF_001483705.2 Eufriesea mexicana | reverse complement strand
ACGTTCTCAATCCAATGGTAGGTATAGCCATCTACTTACCATAAAATAAGCCTTTCCAAAATCTATAACCTGCTAAAATTTGATGAATAGATCACCTAACGTTTCCAATCCAATGGTAGGTATAGCCATCTACTTACCATAGAATAGGTCTATTCAAAATTTATAACCAGCTACAATTTGGTGAATGGATCATCTAACGTTCTGAATTCAATGGTAGGTATAGCCATCTACTTATCATAGAGTAGGTCTATGCAAAATCTATAACATGCTATAG
>NW_017078681.1:0-274 GCF_001483705.2 Eufriesea mexicana | reverse complement strand
GGATATATAAGGAGGAAAGATTCTACTGTCGCGCTATAGTCATTGCGATGCTACAGAATCTGGGTGGAAAATAATATTTTACTGACATTATCGACTAATATCGTAGTGTGCTAACCTTCTTGCATAAATAAGGGAGAAATATCCTATCGGCGTGCTATAGCCATTGCAATGCTAAAGTAACAGGCTGGAAAATACAATTTTATTGACATTATCGACTAATATCGTGGTGAGCTAACTTTCTTTAATAATTAAGTAAGAAATATCCTATTCGCGT
>NW_017078680.1:0-274 GCF_001483705.2 Eufriesea mexicana | reverse complement strand
ATTGTAATGGCTATATCATGCCTATAGTATCTTTCCTCCTTATTTACACAAGTGGGTTTGCTCGACACGATATTAGTCGAAATTGTCAATAAGGTTGAGTTTTCCAGCCAGATTCCATAGCATTGCAGTGGCTATAGCGCGCCAATAGGATCTTCCCTCCATATTCATGCAAGAAAGGTAGCTCAATACGATATTAGTCGAAAATTTCAATAAGATTGAATTTTCCTGCCAGATTCCATAGCATTGCAGTGGCTATAGCGCGCCAATAGAATCT
>NW_017078679.1:0-274 GCF_001483705.2 Eufriesea mexicana | reverse complement strand
AATAAGATTTTTCATATTAAATGAATATAAGTGTATAAGTGAAAATATTCGAAAATTGAGAAACTAATGAAAATGACGCTGTAGTAATTTAGAAAGAATGTAACCATTTAGAAAAGTGGAAAAAGATGTATATGTCATAACGTTATTTATCGAGTTAATATCGAAAGAACTCCATTCGAGTCGCTTCGACCCGACCGAATGGGAAGATCCGAGCCGTATCGCTTCCAACCGGCCGAAGGGGACGAACGCCAGTCGTGTCGCTTCGGACCGACTG
>NW_017078678.1:0-274 GCF_001483705.2 Eufriesea mexicana | reverse complement strand
GCAATGAAGAGCGCAGTGTCATACAAATTGCTGTTTGTAGCACAAAAGTCAGTGCAATCCTATTGGAACTTAACCAAGCGTAACATAAGCCGACGTAGCGTAACCCAACCTGACGCGCAAAGAAAATTACTGCTGGCCGCGCGAGAGCTGAGCAGAGTGTGGCAGAGCAGTGTGGAACGCTGAAATCGCCTGAATAGTAGTTTATAGCAAGACGTAGGTGGCACCCTAGCCCTATCTGACCGAACCTAACCTAATCAAGCGTAACCAATCCCAA
>NW_017078677.1:0-274 GCF_001483705.2 Eufriesea mexicana | reverse complement strand
TTCTATTGGCGTGCTATTGCCATTGCAACGTTCTAGAATCTGGATGGAAAATTCCATTTTATCGACATTTTCGTCTAATATCGTTGTGAGCTAGCTATTTTGCATAAATAAGGAGAAAAGATTCTGCTGGCGTGCTACAGCCGTCGCAATACAAAGAATCGGGCTGGAAAGTTCAATTCCGTTGATGTTTTCCGCTAATATCCTGGTGAGAAAACTTTCTTGCATAAACAAGGAGGAAAGGTTCTATTGGCGAGCTGTAGCCATTGCAATGTTT
>NW_017078676.1:0-274 GCF_001483705.2 Eufriesea mexicana | reverse complement strand
CGAAAATGTCAATGAAATTGAATTTTCCATTCAGATTCTAGAGTACTGAAATGGCTATAGCGTACCCATAGTATCATTCCTCCTAATTTAAGCAACAAAATTACCTCACCACGATATTAGTCGGTATTGTCAACAAAATTGAGTTTTCCCCTCAGACTCCATAGCATTGGAATGGCTATAGCATGCCAATAGAATATTTCCTCCTTATTTCTGCAACAAAATTAGCTCTCCACGATATTAGTCGATAATGTCAATAAAATTGGTTTTTCCATTC
>NW_017078675.1:0-274 GCF_001483705.2 Eufriesea mexicana | reverse complement strand
ACTAGTCTCTGGGGAGGCCAGCAATTGAGGTTGCGCGCGAAAGATTTCCCTATGCGGTGTTTGGCTATGTTACGATTGGTAAGGTGAAGACAGCATTGCTATGACTCTTATGCTACACACCGCCATTTGGTGGGCTTATGCGCCCTACTTTGCTATAATATGTTCTGGTTGTCTTTTGGGATGCCAACAATGGAAGCTTCGGTACGTTAGGTTGAGTTATGTTATGTTTGGCTTGGATAGGTTAGGTTATGTTTGGTCTGGTTAGCTTTGACTT
>NW_017078674.1:0-274 GCF_001483705.2 Eufriesea mexicana | reverse complement strand
TAGAGGTCTCGGCACGTTAAGGTTAGCTTTTCTATGTTTGGTTAGTTTAGGGAATCTTTGACTTTTGCGGTACACATTGCTATCTGGTGCGTTTCTACGCTCTACTGTGCTCTACCACATTCTGCTCGACTATGTAGATGCTTGTAATAGTAGTCTCGGCGCGTCAGGTAGGGATAGGCTACGTTCGGTAATGTTACCTCCGGTTATGTTCGGACAGGGTAGCTTCGACTACTATGTCACGCACTGCGATTATATGGATTTCTGGGCTCTAGTC
>NW_017078673.1:0-274 GCF_001483705.2 Eufriesea mexicana | reverse complement strand
GTAGAGCAATGTAGAGCGCAGATATCCACCGAATATCAGTGTATAGCGAAAGAGTCAAGGATAAACTAACCTAACCTGGCCGATCCTAATCTAACCAAATGTAGCACATCTCAACATAACCTGCGGCGAACACCGCTGCCGGAATTCCCAGAGTAAAGCATAATATAGTGGAGCACAGTAGGCCACTGGAATCCACCGAATAACAGTGTACAGCACGAAACGTAAAGCTATTCTAATAAGACAGCATAACCTATCCTAACCAAACGTAACATAA
>NW_017078672.1:0-274 GCF_001483705.2 Eufriesea mexicana | reverse complement strand
ATCAAAATTTATATTATTAATATGATAATATTATATTCATCTATAATCTCAAATATTATATATGTTTGTGTATTAGATTATGTATAGATATATGAGATTTTTATATAGAGACGTATAGATGTTTGTAGTAAACTTATGTTATCTCTATCAAAATAATTGTCTGCTCACCATTTGCATTACGGTGATTAGAGGCTTTACCCCTTTTAATAAGTTTTGCATCGATGGTCCGAACGACGCGAGGAAATAGTAGGTGTACATTATCACGTGTACCGAA
>NW_017078671.1:0-274 GCF_001483705.2 Eufriesea mexicana | reverse complement strand
GTTGGGTTAGGTTAGGTGAACTACGATATATGTGCTCAACACTGTTATTCTATGGACTTCTGTGCTCTACTGTGCTCTATCATATTCTGCTTGTCTGTGGGGGAGCCAGCAATTGGGTTCGCTGAGCGTTAGGTTTAGTTATTCTATGTTCGGTTGGGTTAGGTTCGGACGTGTTTGGCTAGTGTAGCTTTGACCCTTCTGCTATACACGTCTTTTCGGCCGATAACTGTGCACTGCATTGCTCTACGAGGATATGCTTGTCCTCACGGAGGCC
>NW_017078670.1:0-274 GCF_001483705.2 Eufriesea mexicana | reverse complement strand
TATTTCCTTGCTTTCTACACCAGCGATCAGATAACGATGAATGCAACCGTAATATCACGACTGGCGATATGTTTGCATTTTCCTCGATGATAATTAGCCACGTCATGGAAATAAGAGGTACGAAGTACACGGTTTCGGAGGCGTCTGCCATAAACTTATAGTGGAAATAATTTCATCTTCAGTGCGTCGCGACGTGGCCAGGTAGAGCTTGAACATAATCCGGAGGATTATCGCTGCTCCTTAAGGAGATAAGCAGGAGCACGTAGATTGTATC
>NW_017078669.1:0-274 GCF_001483705.2 Eufriesea mexicana | reverse complement strand
TGGATGGATGGATGTATGTATGATGTATGAATGTGTGGCCGTATTTGCGTTATGGATGTACGGGTGTATGTATGCATGGATGTATGGATGTCAGAATATGTGGATGTACGGAGGCATGGATGTATGGATTTGTCGGTGGTCGAATGGACGGGTGAATGGTCGGAAGAATGGATGTATGTGTGGATGCTTGCATGGATGAATGTATGGATGAATGCATGGATGCATTTACGGATGTATCTGTGAATGTATGAATGGATGAGTGTATGGGTGTATG
>NW_017078668.1:0-274 GCF_001483705.2 Eufriesea mexicana | reverse complement strand
ACTGCATTGCAATGGCTATAGCACTCCAGATGGATCTTTCCTCCTTACTTAGGGAAGGAAGTTTGCTCACCATGATATTAGTTGAAAATGACAATAAAATTGAATTTTCCAGGACGATTCTATAGCAATGCAGTGCCTACAGCAGGCTGTAGAATCTACCCTGCTTATTTAGGCAAGAAGGATAGCTCACAACGATATCACTCGAAAATGTCAATAAAATTGATCTTTCCAGCCGGATTCTGCAGCATTGCAATGGCTATAGCACGCAAAAAGT
>NW_017078667.1:0-274 GCF_001483705.2 Eufriesea mexicana | reverse complement strand
CACCGGTCAGACACTTTCAGTGATGCATAGTAGTATTATCTGTCAGACATTTTCTGTGATGCAGAGCTTTAGTCAGACATCTTCAGCGATAGAAAGTAGTATCACCGGTCAGACATTATTGGTGGTGCAATGTAGTACCACCGGTCAGACGTTTTCAGTCATGCAATGTACTATTTTCGGCCGGACATTTTTAGTGATGCAAAGTAGTATGACCGGTCAGTTACTTTCAGTGATGCAAAGAAGTATCATCTGTCAGACATTTTATGTGATGCAA
>NW_017078666.1:0-274 GCF_001483705.2 Eufriesea mexicana | reverse complement strand
TGGGAAGGCCGTGGCACGAAAGGATTAGTTTGGTTACGCTTGGTCATGTTATGTTAGGTTATGTCAGAGAATTATATCTTTGACTTTTGTGCTGTACACAGCTTTTCGGTGGATTTCTGCGCTCTACTGTGATCTAGTACGTTCCGCTTGGCACTGCGCAGGCCAGTAATCGTGGTCCTGAGCCATGTTGAGATGTGCTACGTTTGGTTAGGCTACGTTAGCTACGGTTAGGTTTGGGCAGCTTCAACTTCTCCGCTTTACACTGCGATTCTAC
>NW_017078665.1:0-274 GCF_001483705.2 Eufriesea mexicana | reverse complement strand
ACATCCATACATTCATACATCCATCCATTCATCCATACATACATATATCAACACATCCATCCATCCATCCACACATACATACATATATACACCCATGGAAACATACATCCGTACATCCATACATTCGTACACACATACACCCATACATCCATATATCCATACATACATGCATCCAGACACCCATGAATCCGTCCATCCATACACCCATCCATCTATACATACATCCATACATATATCGATACATACATCCATACATCCATACATACATCCATCC
>NW_017078664.1:0-274 GCF_001483705.2 Eufriesea mexicana | reverse complement strand
GGATTTTTCCTCCTTTCGTAAGCAAGGAAGTCAGCTCTCCACGATATTGGTCGAAAATGTCAGTAACATTTTATTTTCCTGCCAGATTCTATAGCATTGAAGTGCCTATAGCACACCAATAGAATCTTTCCACCTTACCTATGCAAGAAAGTTAGCTCACGACGATATTAGTCGAAGATGTCAGAAAAGCTGTATTTTACAGCCAGATTCCAGTGCATTGCTTTGCTATAGCACGCAAATAGAACCTTTCCCACTTATTTATGCAAGAAAGATA
>NW_017078663.1:0-274 GCF_001483705.2 Eufriesea mexicana | reverse complement strand
CGAGGAAAGATTCTATTGGCATGCTATAGCCATTGCAAAGCTATAGAATTTGGCTGGAAAATTTCAATTTTATTGACATTTTCGACTCATATCGTGTTGAGATAATTTTGTTGCACAAACAACGGGGAAAGATTCTATTGGCATTCTACATCCATTTCGATGCTATAGAAACTGACTGGAAAATTCAATTTCATTGACAATATCGACTAACATCGTGGTGAGCTAGTTTTCTTGCATACATAAAGAGGAAAGATTCTTTTGGCGGGCTGTAGCC
>NW_017078662.1:0-274 GCF_001483705.2 Eufriesea mexicana | reverse complement strand
ATGATTAGGTTGATTTATTATTGGTTGTCGAATAACGCTATAGTTATTTCAAGTGGAATTTATATTGAATAAAGTTTATCAATTTATCAATGGGATAAGAAGAGAGGTATAGTTGATGAAAGTAATATAGTTTGATCGTGTGATTGGTGGAATTAAATACTGATTGAAAGTGAGATGAGAAAACAGGGAAATCTATAATCGTCTGATTTGTAGTTGAAAATAGAAAACCTGCGAATTTCGGAAATTTTAATTCGATGCAGGATATGGTAGGAAA
>NW_017078661.1:0-274 GCF_001483705.2 Eufriesea mexicana | reverse complement strand
AGGGTAGAGCGCAGAAATCCATAGAACCGCAGTGCACAGCGCGAAACTCAAAGATACCCTAAGATAACACCAGCAAACCTAAACTAACAAAACGTAACATACTCCAACCTAACGAAACGCTGCAAAGATTTCTAGAATTTCCGTAGCAAAGCAGGGAACATTAGATAAATGTAGACCGCAGAAATCCACCGAATTGCGGTGTGCAGCACAAAAGTCCATCTATCATATCCTAACCTAACCAAACAAAACATAACACAACGCAACGTGCCTCAGA
>NW_017078660.1:0-274 GCF_001483705.2 Eufriesea mexicana | reverse complement strand
CCAACCACCGGCTGGGCAGCAAGGCGTGCTGCCCGCTAAGGGCGAACTGCGAATCTCGCCAAGCGCCTGCAGGCGCCGGGTCCTGCGCCAATTCGAAAGCTGCGTCCGCGAATTCCGTCTCCGCGAACGCTACCGCGAAGTGCCCGCCTAACAGCGGAGCACCAGGCCCGCAGCCGGCCCAAAGGAAGGGGGGCCAGGAGGAGGACATGGACACGGCCTAACTTTCACGTCGTCCATGGTGCTCCAGGCCAACCTGAACCACTGGCGGGCTACG
>NW_017078659.1:0-274 GCF_001483705.2 Eufriesea mexicana | reverse complement strand
TTTATGCAGAAAAATTAGCTCACCACAATATTAGTCGAAAATGTCAATAAAATTGATTTTTCCATCCAGATACTGTAGCAATGAAATGGCTATAGCACGGCAAAAGAAACTTTCCTCGATATTTATGCAAAAAAGTAAGCTCACCACGATATCAGTCGAAAAATGACAATAAAATTGAATTTTCCAGACATATTCTACTGCATTGCAATGGCTGCAGCACCCCAGAAGGATCTTTCCTCCATATTTATGCAGGAAAGTGAGCTCACCACAATAG
>NW_017078658.1:0-274 GCF_001483705.2 Eufriesea mexicana | reverse complement strand
AATTTGATTTATAATTGGACGAATTTTTGTTGCCGAGATATATCGGTTTAAAATTACTCGAGATACACTGAAAATCATTATTAGTGTACTATGATTTTGTCGCCTACTGTATATTGTGCGAAATATCATAACGCAATTATCCCTTTGCACTCGACGATCTTTTCGTCACAGAAACATAGTAACTCGAAGACTTTCTGCCATAAAGTCAATGATATTTTCAAAACGGTAAATAATAAGTGCAAATTAAGACGTAGAATTATTTTACCTCGGTATT
>NW_017078657.1:0-274 GCF_001483705.2 Eufriesea mexicana | reverse complement strand
GTACTTTCCATTGTATTGAATGCGTCGGGCGACCTATTCACCAAGCTACAACGGATTATAGATATTGAAAAGACCAATTCTCTGGCTAGTAGATGGCTGTACTTGCCATGGGATTGAAGGCGTTAGGCGTTTTATACACCAAGCTACAACGGATTATAAATTTTGAAAAGACAAATCCTCTGGCAAGTAGATGGCTGTACTTGTCATTGTATTGAAGGCGATAGGCGATCTAATCACCAAGCTATGGCAGCTTATAGGTTTTGAATAGACTCAT
>NW_017078656.1:0-274 GCF_001483705.2 Eufriesea mexicana | reverse complement strand
CAAGCAGAACACGTTGGAAGTGAGTTGAGCGCAGAAGTCTATAGAATCGCCGTGCATAGCACATTAGTCGAAGCTACCCTATCCTATGATAGCCAAACGTAGCGTACCGAAGGATGCTTAACTCAACCAAACGCACAGAGGCCACTATTGCTTGCATCCCCAGTACCAAGCAGAATGCACTGGAGCAGAGTGGAGTGAAGTAATCCGCCGTACTGCAGTGTGTAGTACAAATGTCTAAGGTATCCTAGCCTAACCTGTTCCAACCTAACCTAAC
>NW_017078655.1:0-274 GCF_001483705.2 Eufriesea mexicana | reverse complement strand
TCTGCGCACTATTGCGCTCTAATATGTTCTGCTTGGATCTGTGGGCCCAGCAATATTGGCCTCCCCACGTTATGCTGTGGTACGCTAAGTTTTAATAGGTCAGTTGAGGTCAAGTTCTGTTAGGATAAGTTTGAATCTTGTGCTACGCACTGCTATACGGTGGACTGCTGCGCTCCAGTGTGCTCTAGCATGTTCTGCTTGGCCCTGTGGTGGCCAGCAATGGTTGTCCCGGCACTTTATGTTTGGTCAGGTTACGTTCGGTTTGGTTTCGTCA
>NW_017078654.1:0-274 GCF_001483705.2 Eufriesea mexicana | reverse complement strand
ATTTCTGCTGTACGCTGCGATTCTATGGATTTCTGCTCCCTACACTCCTCTAGCATGTTCTGTATGGCTATGGGGAGGCCAGGAACAGTGCTCGCGTCACAATATGTTGTGTTAGCTTAGGTTTGATTTCC
The DNA here is from genome assembly GCF_001483705.2 of Eufriesea mexicana. NCBI lineage: Eukaryota > Metazoa > Arthropoda > Insecta > Hymenoptera > Apidae > Eufriesea > Eufriesea mexicana. The sequence goes on along the minus strand of NW_017078654.1, from coordinate 143 downwards.
TTGCGATTGGTTATGTGAGGAGCAGCTAGCTACGACTTTTGCGCCGTACACAGCAATGCAGCAGATTTCTGCGATTTACGGTGCCCTAGTAAATTCTGGTTGTCTCTGTGGAGGTCAGCAATAGCGGTCTAGCCACGTTAGGT
>NW_017078653.1:0-274 GCF_001483705.2 Eufriesea mexicana | reverse complement strand
ATAGCATTGCAATGTTTATAGCACGCCAGTAGAATCCCTCCTCCTTATTTATGCAAGAAAGTTCGTTCACCACGATAATAGCCGAAAATGTCAATGTTATTGAACTTTCCATCAAGATTCCATAGTATTGCAAAGACTATAGCACGCCAATGGAATACTGCCTCCTTCTATATGCGAGAAAGTTAACTCACCACGATATTAGCCCAAAATATCAATAAGATTGAATTTACCATCCTGATTCTATAGCATTGCGAAGGCTATAGAAAGCCAATAG
>NW_017078652.1:0-274 GCF_001483705.2 Eufriesea mexicana | reverse complement strand
AGTAATGGTGTACAACACGAGAATCAAAGCTATCCACACCTATCCCAAGCGATCCTAACCCAACCGAGCGTAACGTAACTTGAAGTAGCGTGGCGAGACCTCTACTGCCTGGCCACCCAGTGCCAAACCGAGCACACTCGAGCACTGTAGAGCGCCGAAATACGACGAATAGGTCGAAGCTACCAACTCCTAGTGTAGCAGATCGTACCCAAAAAATACGTAATCTAATACGACCTATCGTGCAACGACCGCCATTGCTGGCCTCCCCAGAGTC
>NW_017078651.1:0-274 GCF_001483705.2 Eufriesea mexicana | reverse complement strand
TATTTTGCTCACTTTTATTTTGAGCTTACATTTTCCATGTTTCGGTGATTTCTTTTATTTAAAGAAATATAAAAAGAGAAAAAATATTACTAGTGCGTATCTATACCTTACGTAAGAGGTTTTTTAATAGGTTACTAGAAAGAGACTAATATTGCGGAAAAGAAAAATAAGTTAGAAATATGAAATAAAACGTTTATATAATTTTTTCTTTTCATAGAAATAAAATAATTATAAGTAGAAAGTATCTTCCTAGTGACTATCTAGAAAAATTACT
>NW_017078650.1:0-274 GCF_001483705.2 Eufriesea mexicana | reverse complement strand
GTGCTGTAGCATATTCTGCTTAGCTCTAGGGCTTCCAGTAATGGTGGTCTCGGTACGTTAGGTTTAGTCATGGTACTTTCGGTTACGTGAAGTTTGGTTTGGGTAGGATAGGGTAGCTTTTAGTTTTGCGCTATACACTGCTATTCGATGGACTTCTGCGCTCCAGCGACCTCTAATATGTTCAGCTTGGCCCCTGGAATGCCAGCAATAATGGTCTCGGCACGCTACGCTCAGTTGGACCACATACTGTTATGTTAGGTTAGGACAGGTTAGG
>NW_017078649.1:0-274 GCF_001483705.2 Eufriesea mexicana | reverse complement strand
GATAAGTATTGTGTACCTAATCTAGAACGACAAAATACAGATGCATTACCTCACCAGGTATTAACAGTTGACATACAAGGACAGACTACCGCTATCATTGCATTACTGCAGCCGTTGGATTAATTTCTTCACTGGGGACATAAATTCTACACCAATTCCTGAATAATCCATGTATAGCACATATATGTCTCGAGATATTTACCTTTGACATCTGAGTACTGTGTAAAACCATCACCACTATCCTTCAGCTGTTGGATCGCTTTGCGCATGGATG
>NW_017078648.1:0-274 GCF_001483705.2 Eufriesea mexicana | reverse complement strand
TTATTTTAAAGGGTAAAGCTTCTATTTTCCAGGGGTAGTGTTAACTTTTTTGGTAAAAATTTTTACTCGAACACGAGACTGGAAGGTGGCAGAACCTAGCTTTAGGAAACTTCTCCAAGTTTGGAGGTCTTTATGGAATACAAAAAATTTTTCTCTAGTTTCTGTCTATAATGGGGTCAAAGAGTGAAGCTTCCACTGTACAACGACCCCCTAATACTTTACATAAGATTTTCCTTCGCTGAGATATTATTTTTAGAAGATCGACTATTTTTCG
>NW_017078647.1:0-274 GCF_001483705.2 Eufriesea mexicana | reverse complement strand
TTGGTGGATGGATGTATGTACGTGTGGATGTATGTATGGATGTACGCATGGATGTATGCATGGGTGTATGTATGGATGTATTTACGGATGTATCTATGGATGTATGTACATATGAGCGTATGAGTGTATGCATGGATGTATGGATGTACGTACGGATGGATGAGTGCGTGGATGGATGGGTTTATGGTTGTGTGGTTGTGTGGATGTATGTATGTATGGATGGATGGAAGTATGGATAGATAGATGTACTAATGTATGGACGTACGTATGTTAG
>NW_017078646.1:0-274 GCF_001483705.2 Eufriesea mexicana | reverse complement strand
ATCCACGTATCCACGCATCCGCTCATCCACACATCCATTCATTCATTCTTCCGTCCATCCACCGAACCATTCATCCACACACACATCCATAGATCCATACGTCCATCCATCCATACATCCAACCTTCCATTCATCCATCCATACATACATCCATCGATCCATACATCCTTCCATCCATACAGCCGTCCATCCATACATACATCCACCCTTGCATCCATGCATCCATACACCCATACGTCCACATATCCATACATCCATGCATATATACATTCAT
>NW_017078645.1:0-274 GCF_001483705.2 Eufriesea mexicana | reverse complement strand
CTCTCGTGTACTTAAAAATTTTGGTAACTAATTTCAGTACGTATATGATGAGAAGAGAAATTTAAAAATTTTATTATAATACATAATTCCACACACCTAACAAATCATATTTCACATTCGCCATTAGGCAATTTGTTAAATTCGTGTAACGAACCTTGTAACGAATCATCTTCCTTTTATAACATTTACTTAATTTGCCATTGCAACTCCCATTTTTAAATTTCATTGGACAGAAAATCTCTGAACCCTAGTTTAAGGATTTCAACATAATGCA
>NW_017078644.1:0-274 GCF_001483705.2 Eufriesea mexicana | reverse complement strand
TCAATTTGATGGATTTCTGCTCCCAAGAGTGCTTTACTATTTTCACCGTGGCTCTGGGAAGGGTTGCAATAGTTGTCTCGTCACGTTACTTTGCATCAGGTTACGTTCGGTCAGGTTGGGTTGGGCAATGTTGGTCAGAACAGCCTTAACTTTTGCGCTGTACTCTGCTCGGTGCATTTCAGCGCTCTACTTTGCTCTAGTACGACCTGCATTGCTGCGGGGAGGGCAGCAATAGCGGTCTCGGCACGTCAGGTTGCGTTAGGCTATGTTTGGT
>NW_017078643.1:0-274 GCF_001483705.2 Eufriesea mexicana | reverse complement strand
TGATCCAAATTATATAACAATTCCAGAATGACAACATACAGGTACACTACATTTCGAGATATCTACAACTAACAACACTGTACTAAGATTAGCCACGGCCACGGTAATGTAGTCGGACTACTTTGTTCACTGATGGTGTAGGCCACTAAGCAATTCTGGAATGATCAAGGTATATTACGGTTATGGAATTAGATTCAACCAACTGACAGTACGGTACATAGTACATCTAAGAGCATAGCACTGCAGCCGCTGTATTACTCTGCTCATTGAAGAT
>NW_017078642.1:0-274 GCF_001483705.2 Eufriesea mexicana | reverse complement strand
CTATGTTAGGAAGTGATAGCTTCGACTTTAGCGCCGTACACTGCTATTCGGTGGATTGCAACGCTCTACTGCGCTCAAGTACGTCCTGGTTGGCTCTGGCGTGGGCAGAAAAAGAGGTAACGGCACGTTACTGTGAGCTAGGATACGTTTGGTTATGTTCTGTCTGCATGGGTTAGGTTTGGCTAACTCTGACTTTTCCAATATACACTGTGATTTGATGGACTTCTGCGTCCTACTCCCGACTAATGTGTTCTGCTTGGCTCTATGGAGGCCA
>NW_017078641.1:0-274 GCF_001483705.2 Eufriesea mexicana | reverse complement strand
CCGTCTACCCTCCACTAGTGATTTCCACATGACTCCGTGGAGGCCAGAAATAGTGGTCGGGCAACGTTAGGTTCAGTTAGGCTACATTTGGTCATTTTACGGTTGGTTATGTTAGGAGAGGATAGTTTTGGCTTTAGTGCCATAGCCTGTTGTTCGGCAGACTCCTGCTCCCTACAGCGCTTTAATATTTTCAGCTTAGCTTTGGAAAGGCCAACAATAGTGGTCTCGGCACACTACGTTGATACACGTTACGTTCGGTTTGGTTGGTATAGGG
>NW_017078640.1:0-274 GCF_001483705.2 Eufriesea mexicana | reverse complement strand
GCAGGCCAATCAGGATATAGTAGAGCACAGTGGAGCGCAGAAATGAGCAGAATAGGAGAGTTTTTTCGCATTCACCTAAGATACCCTAAGAAAGCGCGACCTAACCTCACTTAACCGTACGAAGCCTGTGGCAGCATATCCTGCCGCGAATGTCACCGATGGCCACCCCAAAACCAAGTAGAATAGTGTTGAGCACATTAGAGCGTAGTTTTCGCCCGAATAGCAGTTCATGGCACAAGAATCAGAACTGCCGTAACCAAACATTGCCTAACGT
>NW_017078639.1:0-274 GCF_001483705.2 Eufriesea mexicana | reverse complement strand
GCAGAGGCAAGTAGAGAAATACAGGGCGCAGAAATCAGCCGTATAGTAGTGCATAGCACGAAACTCTAAGCTACACTATCCTAACCAAACCAAACCCTACCTAATCGTACGCAGCCTCACCCAGCATAACATGGTGAGGTCACAATTACTGGCCTACCCAGGCCATAGCGGAGAACACTAGAGTAGAGTGGAGAGCTGGAATCCACCGAATAGCAGTGTGCAGCACAAAAGTCGAGGCAAACCTATCCCAACCTAGCCAAACGTAACATAAGCA
>NW_017078638.1:0-274 GCF_001483705.2 Eufriesea mexicana | reverse complement strand
AGCTCACCACGAAATTAGTCGAAAATGACAATAAAATTGAATTTTCAGCCGGATTCTATAGGAATGCAAAGACTATAGCACGCCAGTAGAATCTTTCCTCCTTATATATGCAAGAAATTTCGCTCACCAGGAAATTAGTCGAAATTGTCAATAAAATTGAATTTTCCAGGCGGACTCTATAGGACAGCAATGACAATATCACGCCCGTAGAATCTTTCCACCTTATTTATGCAAGAAAGTTAAGTCACCACGACATCAGCCGAAAATGTTAATA
>NW_017078637.1:0-274 GCF_001483705.2 Eufriesea mexicana | reverse complement strand
CCCCGGCGCGTTATGTTGTATTACGCTATGTTTGGCTATCGTTTATTGGTTTCGGTTAAGTTTCCGTAGCTTAGACTTTCCTGATTTACAAAGTGATTCCATGGACTTCTGCGATCTACTCCCCACTAATGTGTTCTGCTTGCTTCCGAGGAAGCCAGCAACAGTGGTCGCTGCATGATAGGTTTAGATCGGTTAAGCTTGGTTATGTTATTGTTGGTTAGGTCAGGAGAGGATAGCTTTGACGTTAGTGGTATAACCTGCTATTAGGTGGATT
>NW_017078636.1:0-274 GCF_001483705.2 Eufriesea mexicana | reverse complement strand
TTGCAACGCAATGGCTACAGCAAACCAATAGGATCATTCCTCCTTATTTATGCCGAAAAGATTGCACACAACCATATTAGCCGATAATGAGCTCTCCGGTCAGATTCTATTGCACTGCACTGGCTGCAGCAATCCAATGGAGTCTTTCCTTCGTATTTATTCAGAAAAGCTTGCTCACCGCGATATTACTCGAGAATGTCAATAAAATTGCTCTTTACGGCGTGATTCTACTGCAATGCGATGGCTATAGCAAGCCAATAGCATATTTCCTACT
>NW_017078635.1:0-274 GCF_001483705.2 Eufriesea mexicana | reverse complement strand
GTAGAATCGAAATACGATAGGTATAAAAATTCTCGGGTATATTCGCGATAAATAAATGAAAAGGAAAGCTTATTTTCGAATTTTGCAAATTTGCAAGTCATTATGAAACATTACAACCAGTTGTATGAACAACATTGGAATGAAATAACGGTAAACGTAAACGTGCAATTATACTTCGGTGTATATTATGATGCATGAGATAATACATCGGTATAATTTTATTCGCGTATAATTCAGTTAATAAATAAACAGTTATTTTTACTGCGAATTGTTC
>NW_017078634.1:0-274 GCF_001483705.2 Eufriesea mexicana | reverse complement strand
AGATGCCACACACTAACCTCTCTGGACGAGCGTTGCTGGCCTACACACCGCCAATCAGAATATGCTAGAGCAGAGAAGCGCGCAGAAGTCAATAAGAAGGCAGTGTATAGCATAAAAATCAATGATACCCGAACCTAGTCTGCCCTAAGCTAACCTAATCAAACGAAGCATAACTCAACATAACGTGCAGAGGCTGCCATTGCTGGCCTCGAAAGAGTCAAGCAGAGAATATTACATCAGTGAAGAGCGCAGAAATCTTCAGAAGAGCAGTGCA
>NW_017078633.1:0-274 GCF_001483705.2 Eufriesea mexicana | reverse complement strand
GAGCAGAAATCCACCGAAAAGCTGTGTACAGCACAAAAGTCAAATTTATCCTACCCTAACATAACCTAACGTCGTATACCCGGACGTAACATAACAAAACCTAGCGTGCCTAGATCATTATTGCTGGCGTCCCCATCGCTAAGCAGAGCATTTTGGTGGAGAATGGAGCGCAGAGGCCCATATAATGGCAGTGCACAGCAGAAAAGTCGGAGCTATCGTAACCAGACTCAAACAGACCTAACTGAACCAAACGTAACATAACTCGCACTGACGT
>NW_017078632.1:0-274 GCF_001483705.2 Eufriesea mexicana | reverse complement strand
TATAGAATCTGTATGGATGATTCAATTTCATTAACATATTCGACTAATATCGTGCTGAGCTAACTTTCTTGCATAAATAAGGAGGATAGATTCTATTGCCGTGCTTTAGCTGTTGCAATGCTATATAATCTGGCAAGAAAATTCAATCTAACTGACATTTTCGATTAATATCGCGGTGACCTAACTTTCTGGCATATGTAAGGAGGAAAGGTTCGACTGGCGAGCCATAGCCATTGCAATGCTATAGAATATGGCTGTAAAATTCAATTTTATT
>NW_017078631.1:0-274 GCF_001483705.2 Eufriesea mexicana | reverse complement strand
TATGGCTGGATGGATGTATGAATGGGTGGATGTATGGATGTATGGATGTATTGATGTACGTATTGATGTATGGACGGATGTATGAACGGACATGTGTATGGATGTATGGATGTGTGTATGAAAGGCCGTATGTATGGATGCATGTTTGAATGGATGTATGGATGTGTGTACGGATGTATGTATGTGTATATGTGTGGTTGTATGGATGGGAGTGTGTATGGGTATATGTATTGATGTATGGACAGATGTATGTATGTATGTGTGTATGGGTGTA
>NW_017078630.1:0-274 GCF_001483705.2 Eufriesea mexicana | reverse complement strand
TCAAGTTGTGTTAGGCAGCGTTTGGTTAGGATACGTTTGGTTAGATTAGCATAGCGTAGCTTTGACTTCTGCGCTATACACATCCATTCGGTCGACATCAGCGTTCTTCTGTTCCCCAATATGTACTCCTTGGCACTATGTAGGCCAGCGATAGAAGTCTCGGCTCGGTGGGGTTAGTTATTCTACGTTTGGTTAGGTTAGGTTAGGGCATGTTAGGGCAGGGTATCTTTATCTTTTGTGCTGTACACTGCTACATGTGGCTTTCCGCACTCCA
>NW_017078629.1:0-274 GCF_001483705.2 Eufriesea mexicana | reverse complement strand
TTTTCCTGCCAGAGTCCATAGCATTGCAAAGGCTATAGCACGCCAATAGAATCTTTCCCCCTTACCTATGCAAGGAAGATAGGTCACCACGATATTAGTCGAGAATTTCAATGAAATTTTATTTTTCAGGAAGATTCTATAGCTTTGCAATGCCCATTGCTCGCAAGTAGATTCTTTCCTCCTTATATATGCAAGAAAGTTAGCTCACCATAATATTAGCCGGAAATGTCAATAAAATTGAGTTTTTCAGCCACATTCTAAAGCATTGCAATGG
>NW_017078628.1:0-274 GCF_001483705.2 Eufriesea mexicana | reverse complement strand
GCTCTGCTGGGCCCTGCGGAGGCGAGCAATAGTATTCTCGGCACGTTGTATTTTGTTAGGCTATCTTCGGTTAGGTTAGGTTAGGACCGGTTTGGATAGAATATCCTTGACTTCTGCACTAGGCACTGCACTGCGGTGGATTACTGCGGTCTTCTGTGCTCTAGTATATTCTGCTTTGATGTGAGGAGGCAAGCAATAGTGGTCTCGGCACGCTAGATTGAAATAGGTTACGATTGCTTAGCTAGATTAGGATAGGTTCGGTCAGGATAGCTTC
>NW_017078627.1:0-274 GCF_001483705.2 Eufriesea mexicana | reverse complement strand
AATTGTTGTGTAATGGTAACTTTGACTTTTTTACGTGAAAAGAATTTTTTGAAATTTCACAATGTGGGTACAAGCCCATCAAATGCTGAAAATTTTCGTTATCGTGGATCGGTAATGTCGGAAGTGATATTAAATGGTGGTAAATTGTATAGCCAACGATGGGTAAGATTAGAAATATATCGAATGGTAAACTGATTTTGTTTCTCATTAAATGACTCGTCTAATATGAAGTATTCTGTCGTCGATAAGTATCTACTTTATCATAAATAAAGTA
>NW_017078626.1:0-274 GCF_001483705.2 Eufriesea mexicana | reverse complement strand
CCCTGCTTATTTTGGCAAGAAAGATAGCTCAGCAAGATAATAGTCGAAACTGTCGATAGTATACAACTTTCCAGCCAGATTCTATAGCATTGCAAAGCCTATAGCACGCCAATCGCATCTTTCCTCCTTACCTATGCAAGGCAGCCAGCTCACCACGATATTACTCGAAACTGTCAATAAAATTGAACTTTCTAGACAGAATCCAGAACACTGCAATGGCTATAGCACGCCAATAAAATCTAAACTCCTTATTTATGCAAGATAGACAGCTCAC
>NW_017078625.1:0-274 GCF_001483705.2 Eufriesea mexicana | reverse complement strand
GTATGGATGGATGAGTGGATGTTTGGATGGATCTATTTATGGATGGATTTATGTATGGATGGACGGATATGTGGATGGATGTATGTTTGGGTGGATAGATGTATGGTTGCGTGGATGTATGGACGGACGGATGCATGGGTGTATGGACGGTTGGATGTATGGGTGGATGTATGTGTAGTTGGCAGGATATATGGATGGATGAATGTATGGGTGTACTGATGTATGGATGCATGAATGTATGCTTGTATGGATGTATATATGGATGTTTGTATGG
>NW_017078624.1:0-274 GCF_001483705.2 Eufriesea mexicana | reverse complement strand
ATGGCAGTGAGCAGCAGATAGGTCAAAGATATTCAAACCTAACGAATGCCAACATAACCAAACAAAACGTAACGTAACTATGCCTAACGTGCAACGGCCACTATTTCTGGTCTACCATGTGCAATGCAGGGCATACTAGAGCACATGAGAGGGCAGGAATTCACCGAATATCTGTGCATAGCACGTAAGTCATAGCGATCCCATCCAAACTTAACCTAACGTAACATAACCAATCGTAACATAGCTATACCCAACGTGCCACGATCGCTATTGC
>NW_017078623.1:0-274 GCF_001483705.2 Eufriesea mexicana | reverse complement strand
ACTTTTCTGCTATACACAGTGATTCTATGGATTTCTGCTCTGTGCACTCCACTAATATGTTCTACATGGCTCTGGAGAGGCAAGCAATAGTGGTCGCGGCGCGTGAGGTTGAGCTAGGTTATGTTTGGTTATTTGCGATTTGTTAGGCTACGGGAAGATAGATATGAGTTTAGCGCTATAGTCTTCTATTAGGTGAATTTCTGCGCGCTACAGTGCTCCAGTATGTCCCGCTTGGCTCTGGGGAGGTGTTCAATAGCGGCCTCGGCACGTTAGT
>NW_017078622.1:0-274 GCF_001483705.2 Eufriesea mexicana | reverse complement strand
AATTAATCTCTTCGAATCCTTCTTGAAAATTTTGCAATTTAATTGTAATTCGATAAAATAAAACACAGTTGTCAAAAAAAATTTGTATGGAAAAAGTATCAAGGATTCATCAAGAAATTTTTGATTATCAGCATACGATAATATTTTTTAATTAAATACCATCTACTTTACAAGAGGTACAGCATAAATCGAAGAACAGGAGGAAATATCCTTTTTCATTTAAGGAAAATAAAAATATACGTTAAAAATACTTTCCATTTGATCAGTTCGATTA
>NW_017078621.1:0-274 GCF_001483705.2 Eufriesea mexicana | reverse complement strand
CCCAATGGAATCTTACCTCGATGTTTACGCAGAAAAGAATGCTCACCTCAATATTAGTCGAAAATGACAATAATATTGATCTTTTCAGGCAGATTCTATTGCAATGCAATACCTGTAGCAAACCAATGGAATCTTCACCCCTTATTTGTGAAGAAAAGTTTCCTCATGAAGATGTTGGACGAAAATGTCAATAAAATTGTACTTCTCAGCTACTTTCTATTGCAATGCCACGGCTACAGCAACCCAATGGAATCTTACCACGTTATTTATGCCG
>NW_017078620.1:0-274 GCF_001483705.2 Eufriesea mexicana | reverse complement strand
TTGGACTGCTTTTCGGAGGATTTCTGCACTCTACTCTCCTCTAATATCTCCTGCACGGCTCTGGAGAGGCCAGCAAACGTTGTCTCGGCACGTAAGGCACAGCTAGGTCACGTTCGTTTTTGTTAGGTTTGGTAAGGCTAGGATAGGGCAGCATGGTCTTTTGTGCATTACACTGCGAACATATGGACTGCTGCACTCTACTCTCCTCTAGTGTGTCCTGCTTGGCTCTTGGAAGGGCAGCAATACAGGTCACGTCACGTTAGGATGAGTTAGC
>NW_017078619.1:0-274 GCF_001483705.2 Eufriesea mexicana | reverse complement strand
TTGCAATGCAATAGAATCTTCCTGGAAAATTCAATTTTATTGACATTTTCGACAAATTTCGTGTTGAGCTAACTTCCTCGCATAGGTAAGGAGGAACGATGCTATTGGCATACCAATAGGCTTTGCGATGCCATAGAATCTGGCTGGAAAGTTCAATACTATTGACAGTTTCCACTATTATCGTGGTGAGCTATTTTTCTTGCCTAAATGCGCAGGGTACATTCAATTGGCGTGCTGTAGACCTTGCTATTATATAGAGTGTGGTTGGAAAATT
>NW_017078618.1:0-274 GCF_001483705.2 Eufriesea mexicana | reverse complement strand
ACATCCATACAACCATACATACACCCATACACACATCCATACATACATCCATAGATACATCCGAACATACATCCACACATACAGCCATACATCCATCCATACATTCATCCATACACACGCCCTTACATACACGCATCTACACATCGATACATATATCCGTTCATGCATCCATCCATACATCCATTCATCCACACACACATCCAAAGATCCATGCATCCGTACATCCATACTTTCGTAAATCCATACATGCATACATACATACATCCCTACACTC
>NW_017078617.1:0-274 GCF_001483705.2 Eufriesea mexicana | reverse complement strand
CGTTGTTTGATATTCCACATCGATACTTTAGTACATGGCTATTTCAAAGACGCAGCATTTTCCTGCGAGAAAAAGTATAGATTGTCCTAGGTCAGTCATCGTCAGTTCCGCGACAAACGAACAGAACGGTAACGAATACTGGAATATTTTCGTGCGTCAAAGAAAAGCATTAAGGATTTCCATAAAACATATCGTAAAGTAGTGATATCATTGATTGAAGTTTTAATTGCTACAACTGAGGAAACACATATTTAAGATCTGTAACGCGACGTAT
>NW_017078616.1:0-274 GCF_001483705.2 Eufriesea mexicana | reverse complement strand
AAATATCAAATAAAAATGAAATAAAAATTACAAAACAATAAGCACGTAGTAGTCAATAGGTCTATATACTAGACAGACCTAGAAATATGAAATAAAAATGAAATAAAAATTAGAAAACAGAAATTATGTATGACTCGAATACGATAAACGCAATAAACACGTAGTAGTCGACAGGTCAGTATACTAGACAGACCTAGAAATATCAAACAAAAATAAAATAAAAATTAGAAAACAGAAATTACGTATGACTCGAATATGACAAACACGATAAACA
>NW_017078615.1:0-274 GCF_001483705.2 Eufriesea mexicana | reverse complement strand
CCAACCGTAAAATTACCGAACGCAACCTCACTCAACCTATTATGCCGCGACCACTATTGATGGCCTCACCAGAACCAAGCCGAAAGCATTTGTGGGGAGTAGATCACAGAAATCCATAGAATTGCGGTCTGTATAAGAAGAGTCGAAGCTACTTAGGCCTAACCCAAACCAACAGGATATATCCGAACATATCCTAACAAAACCTAACATACGGAAACAGCTATTGCTGCCCTCCTCAGAACCAAGCAGGACATATTAGAGCACAGTAGTGCGC
>NW_017078614.1:0-274 GCF_001483705.2 Eufriesea mexicana | reverse complement strand
CATCCATCGAAACATACATCCATCCAACCATACATACATCCATACATACATCCATACATCCATTCATACGTACATCCGCCCATCCATACGTCAATCCATCCATACATTCATCCATCCATCCAACCATTCATCCATACATACATCCATCCATTCATCCATCTTGCCATACATCCAACCATCCATACATACACCCATCCATACATCCATCGACCCATACATCCATCCAACCATACATACATCCATACATACATCCATACATCCATACATCCATCCA
>NW_017078613.1:0-274 GCF_001483705.2 Eufriesea mexicana | reverse complement strand
GATGTACGTATGGATGTATGTATGGTTGTATTTATGGTTGTATGTAGGGATGTGTGTATGGATTTATGCATGGATGTATGGATGGATGTATGTATGGATGTTTGCATGGATGTATGTATTGATGTATGTATAGGTGTTTGTATGGATGTATGTATGGATGTTTATACGTATGTATGTATGGATGTATGTGTGGATGTATGTATGGATGTACGTGAGGGTGTGTGTATGTGATGTATGGATGGATGTATGTATGGGTGTATGTACGGATGTATGT
>NW_017078612.1:0-274 GCF_001483705.2 Eufriesea mexicana | reverse complement strand
TTCTATCGCTTGCCAGGGTTTGTTTATAGAAGGAAACGAGAAGCGATCCTTTGTAACCAATCCGACACGTCCAAGGCACACGTATAGAGGGAGCCAATGCGGTAGTGTTAACAATTTTCGCAAATATCTCGAAAATTAAGGCCAAGCGGCCATTATTGTTCAAATAAAAGGTGTTCAGAATCTAGTCCTCTGTAACATGTTCACCAATCATACTACGTCGTTCCAGGAGACCGCCACGAATCCCTCACCGCTGTGAAGCAGCGTTGATGCGGGT
>NW_017078611.1:0-274 GCF_001483705.2 Eufriesea mexicana | reverse complement strand
CTAGGACAGCTCTGAGTCTTGGGCTGTACACAGCTATTCAGTGGATTTCTGCGCTCAATTGTGTAATAATATTCTCTGCTTTGCACTGAGGGGGCCGAAGTAATGGACGCGTCGCGTTAGCTATGGTTATGATACGTTTGCTTAGGTTTGATGTGGATATCTTCGACTTTTTGTCATTCACTTCTATACGGTTGCTTCCTGCGCTCTGCTCTGCTCTAGCATACCCTACTTTCCTCTAGGGAGGACAACGATAGTGATCTCGGAACTTCAGGTT
>NW_017078610.1:0-274 GCF_001483705.2 Eufriesea mexicana | reverse complement strand
CCTTAGTCCTAGTTGTGGATTGTCTAGGATGTTTTCTGTACTTTGGAAATGGTGAGTAACGGGGGATGACTAACTATTTTGAATGCGGTGGCTATGTACATTTCCTGAGTCAGTAATGTAAATAAGGGCCTTTTTACAAAAGCATGGTCCTTGACGACCAAAACACAGTCCTTAGAAATTAATTGTGACCAGCACGAGCGTGAGTCGCTGGGTGTTGGAAAGAGAGTTAAATTAGAGTTCGTCTTTGTGCATTTTCGATTCGTTAGCTTGATGT
>NW_017078609.1:0-274 GCF_001483705.2 Eufriesea mexicana | reverse complement strand
TTTTTTTTTTCAGTTGGGTCTTAATCGTTTCTTCAGGTCCTTGACATGTACTTTATATGTTTATCTTTTGTTCATTTAATCTATGGAGTATCGGTCGTTTCTTTTGCTATATCGAACAGTCTCTATGTAGTCAGCCACTGCCTTCCATAAATCTTCATTAGCCAACGTTGTTAAAATTACGTTTTCAGACACCAATGATCACGCTAAAATGCACAGCTTTTTTTACGCTACGAGCCTGCTCGATATCATCGTTCTTCCGGCTGTTTTGTTAACG
>NW_017078608.1:0-274 GCF_001483705.2 Eufriesea mexicana | reverse complement strand
TTTTTTTTTTCAGTTGGGTCTTAATCGTTTCTTCAGGTCCTTGACATGTACTTTATATGTTTACCTTTTGTTCATTTAATCTATGGAGTATCGGTCGTTTCTTTTGCTATATCGAACAGTCCCTATGTAGTCAGCTATTGCCTTCCATAAATCTTCATTAGTCAACGTTGTTAAAATTACGTTTTCAGACACCAATGATCACGCTAAAATCCACAGCTTTTTTTACGCTACGAGCCTGCTCGATATCATCGTTCTTCCGGCTGTTTTGTTAACG
>NW_017078607.1:0-274 GCF_001483705.2 Eufriesea mexicana | reverse complement strand
CGCTCCTCGACCGCTATTGCTGACCTCCCCAGGGTCGAGCAGAGTATACTAGGGCAATGAAGACCGCAGAAACAGAGCACAGTGGAGTACAGAATTCCACCGAGTAACAGTTTATAGCACGAAAGTCGGAGCTATCTATATCGAACCCAGGCGAACATGATTTAACCAAACGTAGCATAACCCAACCAAAAGTGCCGAGACCACTATTGCTTGGGTACACAGAGCCAAGCAGAGAATATTACAGCCCAGCGGAGCGCAGCAATCAACCGAAAAG
>NW_017078606.1:0-274 GCF_001483705.2 Eufriesea mexicana | reverse complement strand
TTGCCTAACTACAGATAACCGCCCTAAAACGCCATTGCTGACCTCCCCATATTCTAGCAGAGTATACTGGAGCTCAACAGATCACAGAAATCCGCGGCGCTGCAGTGCAAGGCACAAAAGTAGAAGATAACGTAACCTAGCCTGGCCTTACCTGACCCAACCGAATGTAGCCTTACTCAGCATTAGCTTCCGAGACCTCTATTGCTGACCCTCCCAGAGCCAAGCAGAGCATATCAGATAACAGCTGAGCGCAGAAATCCACCAAATAGCAGTG
>NW_017078605.1:0-274 GCF_001483705.2 Eufriesea mexicana | reverse complement strand
GAAGGTGAAAAGGGTGAAAAAAACGAAGGTAAAAGAAGGTGAAAGAGGGGGCGAAAACGAAGTTAAAAGAAGGAGAAAGAAGAGGAGAAAGCGAAGGTAAAGAAGAGGAAAGAGGAGGAGAAAATGAAAGCAAAAGTTGGAGAAAAAAGTAATCTCGATGGAACGACATAACGAGCCTGATTTCGTGCAAGTCCGCGCAGCTAGGGGGTGGGAAAAATCGCGACCTGACGCGGTGGACAGGAACTTCTTATCTAGGGGAAATTCGCGTTCATCT
>NW_017078604.1:0-274 GCF_001483705.2 Eufriesea mexicana | reverse complement strand
GTTAAGTTTGACTTGGTTTGGATAGGCTACGTTGACACTTGTGCTACTCACTACTGTTCGGCGTATTTCTGCGCTCACATGTGCTCTAATATGTTCTGCTTGGCTCTGGGGGGGGCAGCGATATTGATCTCGTCACGTTATGTTTAGTTACACCGCGTTTCGGTAGGTCAGGTTATGCAAAGTTAGGTAAGGATATGTTTCACTTCTGTGCTATACACTGCTATCCGCGGATTTCTGCGTTCTACTTCCTTCTAATATCTTCTGCTTGGCTCTG
>NW_017078603.1:0-274 GCF_001483705.2 Eufriesea mexicana | reverse complement strand
ACTTAACTCAGCATAACGCTTCGCGACCACTATTGCAGGCGTCCCCAGAGGCATGCTGAATACTATAGAGGATAGCAGTGTGCAGCAATCCACAGAACAGCAGTGTACAGCACTAAGGTGATGTCTATACTAACCAAACGTATCCTAACCTATCGTGACAAAACGTAACATAACTCAACCTAAAGTGCCGCGACCACAATTTTTTGCATCACCGGCGCCGTGCCGAAGACACTAGAGGACAGCACAGCGCTGAAAACCATAGAACGGCAATGTA
>NW_017078602.1:0-274 GCF_001483705.2 Eufriesea mexicana | reverse complement strand
AAAAAACGAAGAAACTCGGAAAAAAGTCACGGATTCAGGTAGAAAACGGCCTGCCCTACAAAACTAGATAGAAAAATTCTATTCAGCTGTCCCCATTTCGCGAGGACAAGGGCCGACGTGAAACTGCGCAGTAACCTGTCACTCACACTTCCACTTCCGACACTATTTCTCGAAAAAAAACGAAGGAACTCGGAAAAAAGTAATAGATTCAAGTAGAGAAGGGTCTGCCCTACGAAAGTAGATAGAAAAACGCTAATCCGCTGACCCTATTTCG
>NW_017078601.1:0-274 GCF_001483705.2 Eufriesea mexicana | reverse complement strand
CATCATAACCAAACCTAACCCAACCTCTCCTAACCAAACATAACTAAACACTGCCTTTCGTGACACTACAAATATTGCTGGACGCCCCAGGGCCAAGCAGAATACAGTAGAGCACAGTGGAGTGCGGAAGTCCACAGAATAACAGTGTATACCACAAAGGTCGAAGCAATCCTGACCTAACACAAGCAAACATAACCTCACAAAACGTAGACTAACTCAAACTAACCTGGCGTGACAACTATCACTGGACGCCCCAGAGTCGAGCAGAGTATGG
>NW_017078600.1:0-274 GCF_001483705.2 Eufriesea mexicana | reverse complement strand
AGAATCTATAGCATTGCATTGGCTATATCATGCCAATAGAATACTTCCTCCTTATTTATGCAAGAAATTACCTCACAACGGTATTAGCCGAAAATGTCAATAAAACTGAATTTTCCAGCCAGATTCCACAGCATTGCCATGGCTATAGCATGCCAACAGCATCTTTCCTCCTTATTTATGCAACAAAATTAGCTCGCCACGATATTAGTCCAAAATGTCAATAAAAATGAATCTTCCATTCAGATTCTATAGCATTGCCATTGCTACAGCTTGC
>NW_017078599.1:0-274 GCF_001483705.2 Eufriesea mexicana | reverse complement strand
CGATTCTCCGGCAAGTAGGTGGCTGTACCTGCCATTGGATCGAAGGCGTTAGGCGATCTATTCTCCAAGCTATAACAGGTTATATATTTAGAATAGACCTATTCTCTCGCAAGTACAAGGCTGTTCTTGCCATTGGATTGAAGTCGTTAGGCGATCTATTCAACATGCTATAACAGGTTGTAGATTTTGAATAGACCTATTCTCTGGCAATTAAATGTCTGTTCTTGCCATTGAATTGAAGGCGTTATGCGATCCATTCACCAGGCTATAACGG
>NW_017078598.1:0-274 GCF_001483705.2 Eufriesea mexicana | reverse complement strand
GGCGGCGGATTTCCGGGCTCTCCTGTGCTCTAGTATATTCTGCTTGGCTCTGGGAAGGTCAGCAATAGTGGTCTTGGTGTGATAGGTTGTGCTAAGTTACGTTTAGTTGTGTTATGTTTGTTTATGTTACGTTTGGTAAGGTTAGGCTAGTATTACGTTTAGGCGGATTTCCGCTTTACTCTGTCGAGGTCACAAATAGAGGCCGCGGCGCGTTAGGTTGTGTTTGGTTACGTTTGGATAGTTTCGCTTTGTTTCGGTTGGGTTAGGATATTTT
>NW_017078597.1:0-274 GCF_001483705.2 Eufriesea mexicana | reverse complement strand
TTTTGACGCCATTTTACTACCAAATATGAAATTTTTCGAACGATTTACACTCGTTTGAGCTATCAGAGTACTATGGAGTACTATAAATTTAGAATCGTATTGAGAGGAATCGACTAGAATAATGTCGCCATACTTAACAGAACAAAAATAAGGTTTGTTAATAGAAGAACGGATTAATGTAATGCAATAGTAACTATGCAATATATGTATTTTTTTAACTAATTAATTGGCCATTTAGTAATTTGCCTTATAAATGAGCCGTTCACTGCACAAA
>NW_017078596.1:0-274 GCF_001483705.2 Eufriesea mexicana | reverse complement strand
ACAATATTCTGTTTCGATTTGCAAATTTAAATACGGTATTGTCGATTTTTCATCTCGAGCAGCTCTTATGCAAATTAATCTAGAGTCTGTAATTTCGTCGATTTTCTTGTTTCTCTTTACAACCGATACTCTTCCACGAACAAAATTCATCTCATTACGATCACAGCGATTTTTCGAAGTAAATCAATAATCGTTTCATCTGCGAGTCTCGATACCCCTGGAAAAAGCATTTCGCGAAGGCACAAAAGCGTATCAGGATGTAATTTTTGAAAGG
>NW_017078595.1:0-274 GCF_001483705.2 Eufriesea mexicana | reverse complement strand
GTTTGTTAATGTAACAAGTGAAGTTCTACATGTAACTTCTACCAATTATGAATTAGTTGATTGCACTATTTATATAAAATTGAAAATTGTAGAAAGTGTTTATATCAATTCACTAATATTAAGAAATCAGTCTACAGGGAGGTTTTAATACTAATTTATTTAAAAATTTAGAAATTGATATATATTAAACTTAATAAAACTTTTATTTAGAAATATTACAATATATTAAAATTGATATTGTATTATTTAATAGTACAATTATTTAGAAGTACTA
>NW_017078594.1:0-274 GCF_001483705.2 Eufriesea mexicana | reverse complement strand
GGGTCTCGATGCGTAGCCACCTCCACGTGGTGAGACCTGGTAACTGGTATCGTTTTCCAAAGAGAAATCTTTGGCAAACGAAACCAAGCTAAGAGCTACGCACAAAGTTTAAGATAGGAAATATCTTTTATAAATTTTCGATGTTTCAGTTAAACATTTGATGATTTTTGAGTCTGCGAGAGGGAAGTGGACGGAATTTTTAGCAATGACATCATTCAAATATAGTTATAGTTCATAAAAATGTATAAATAATCCAATTTCTTATTAATAATAA
>NW_017078593.1:0-274 GCF_001483705.2 Eufriesea mexicana | reverse complement strand
TATTATTTATTATTACTATTTCAATTATTTTATTTACATATTATTCTTCATTGTTATTATTATTATTCAGACTATCTTATTATTATTTATTACAACTATTTTGATTACTCGATTGTATTAATATTATTTTAATTGCGTTAGCATTTCTTTATTACTTTTAATTATTATTATTACCATTTGTTGTTATTATTATTTTACATTCTATTCTCTGTTACGTTCGTTTCATTTTGTTATTTTTCACTATCATTGTTGTTATTTCGATTATATTATTATT
>NW_017078592.1:0-274 GCF_001483705.2 Eufriesea mexicana | reverse complement strand
GATGCATGGGGGCGCAGCGGCAACCCGCACACTTTCCGCCTGACACAGGTGCTAACCGGGCACAGGTGCTTCGGGCAGTACCTGTGCCGTATCGGGCGGGAGCGTGAGACGGGGTGTCGTCAATGCGCGGAAGGGCGGTACACGGCGCAGCACACGCTGGAGGAATGTCCGCCGTGGGCACGCGAGCGCCGGGTACTTTGTCGCGTGGTGAGTCGGGACCTTTCACTCTCCGTCATCGTGGCGCGCATGACGGTGGGCTTAGGTGCGTGGCGTG
>NW_017078591.1:0-274 GCF_001483705.2 Eufriesea mexicana | reverse complement strand
TTTCTACAGGCGTACTATAGTCATTGCAATCCCACAGAATCTGGCTGGAAAATTCAATTTTATAGCCATTTTCAACTAATATTGTGTTGAGCTATCTTTCTTGCGTAAACAAGAACGATAGGTACTATTGGCGTGATATAGAAATTGAAATGCTATAGAATCGGCCGGAAAATTTAATATTATACACATTTTCGACTAATATCGTGGCGGTATAACTTTCGTGCATTAATAAGGAGGAAAGTTACTAGTGACGTTCTATAGCCATTGCAATGCC
>NW_017078590.1:0-274 GCF_001483705.2 Eufriesea mexicana | reverse complement strand
ATCCCCACATCCATACTTGCATAAATGCATCCATTCGTACGTCCATCATTCGATACATCCATATATACATACATACATACATCCATACATCCATACATCCATCCGTACATCCATACGTCCATACAACCGTACATCCGCACATTCGTACATCCATACATCCATTCATCCATACATCCATACATCCGTACATGCGTACATCCATAGATTCTTTAATCCATACATCCATGCATACATACAACCATCCATCCATCCATACATCCATTCATCCGTACAT
>NW_017078589.1:0-274 GCF_001483705.2 Eufriesea mexicana | reverse complement strand
GTGGCCTCCTGCGCTCTACTGTGCTCCACTGTGCCCAGCTGGACTCTGGGGAGGCCAGAAATTTCGGTCGTGGCACGACAAGTTTTGCTGGGCTACTTACAGTTAGGTTATGTTGGTACCGGTTAGGTTCGGATTTCTTTGACCTTCGTCGTGCTTATCGGTGGACAACTACTACAGAATACAGCAGAGACAAGCAGAAGATATTAGAGCCCAGCAGGGCGCAGAAACTCGCCGAACAGCATTGAATGGCACAAAAGTCAAAACTGTTCTGTCC
>NW_017078588.1:0-274 GCF_001483705.2 Eufriesea mexicana | reverse complement strand
TGAATAGCACAAAAGTCATAGCAACCATAGCCTAACATTGCCCAGCATAACATAGCCAACCTAGCCTAACCCAAAATAACGTGCCGAGGCTACTATTACTGAGCTGACCAAAGCAAAGCGGAACGTATTAGAGCACAGTAGAGCGAAGAAATACACCTAATAGCAGTGTATAGCACAAAAGTTAAAGACGTCGTTTCCTAGCATCACAAATCGTAACATAACCGAACGTAACACAACTAAAAGTAATGCGCCGCGGCCACTATTGCTGGGCTCC
>NW_017078587.1:0-274 GCF_001483705.2 Eufriesea mexicana | reverse complement strand
TGTGGTTATGTTACGATTGGTTAGGTTAACAAAGGGTGGCTTTGACTTTCGTGCTATAGATTGCTATTAGTCGGATTTCGCCATCCAACGGTGTTCCAACATGCTCAGCTTGTTGGCTCTGGGAATGGCAATTGTGCTCTCGGCACGTTGCGTTGAGCCACATTAAATTCGGTTAGGTTGTGTTAGGCTAAGTTTGGTTAGAAGTAGCTACAACTCTTGTTATGTGCACTGCTACTCGGAAGTATTCTGCGATCTACTGTGCTGTACTATGTCC
>NW_017078586.1:0-274 GCF_001483705.2 Eufriesea mexicana | reverse complement strand
CATACATCCATACATCCATACATCCATACATCCATACATCCATACATCCACACATCCATACATGCATACATACATCCATACATACATCCATCCACCCATCCATACATCCATACATCCACACATCCATAAATACATCCATCCATACATCCATCCAACCATACATCCATCGATGCATACAGCCATACAACAGTCCATTCATCCACCCATCCACACGTCCATACATACATCAATACATATATCCATAAGTACACAGGCACATTCTGCCATACATACA
>NW_017078585.1:0-274 GCF_001483705.2 Eufriesea mexicana | reverse complement strand
ATCCGTCTATCCATACCTCAATCCATCCATACAACCATCCATCCATACGGCCACCAATCCACAAACTCATCCACCCATACACACATCCATCCATACATCCATCCAGCCATGCAACCACCCATCCATCCATCCATCGATCCATACATATATCCACCCATACATCCATTCATACATACATTCATACATCCACACATCCATAAATCCATACTTTCGTACATCCGTTCATCCATACCTCAATCCATCCATACAACCATCCATGCATACGGCCATCAAT
>NW_017078584.1:0-274 GCF_001483705.2 Eufriesea mexicana | reverse complement strand
CGCGCTCTACTGCATTCTGCTTGGCTCTGTGGAGGTCAGGAGCAGTGGTCGCGGCACCTCATGTTGAAATGTGCTACGTTCGGTTCGGTTAGGTTAAGTCAGGTCAGGTTATGATACCTGCGGCCTTTGTGTTCTACGCGTGCTATTCGGTGGATCTCTGCGCTCTAATGTATTCCAATATGCTCTGCATGTCTCTACGAATGCCATCAGCAGCGGCCGCCACACGTTACTTTGTGTTCTGCTACGTTTGGTTAAGTTAGGTTTGGTTATGCTT
>NW_017078583.1:0-274 GCF_001483705.2 Eufriesea mexicana | reverse complement strand
GGAGGAAAGATACTTTTGGCCTGCTATTACCATTGCAATGCAGCAGAATCGGCCTGGAAAGTTCAATTTTATTGACATTTTCGATTAATATCTTGGTAAACCAGCTTCCTGGCGTAAGTATGGAGGAGAGATCCTTTTGGCCAGCTATAGACATTGCAATCCTGTAGAATCTGCCAGGAAAATACAATTTTATTGACATTTTCGACTAATGTCGTGTTGAGTTAGCTTTCTTGCATAAATGAGGAGGAAAGATTCTATTGGCGTGCCATTGCCA
>NW_017078582.1:0-274 GCF_001483705.2 Eufriesea mexicana | reverse complement strand
GATCAGGCGCGAGCACAGTAGAGCGCAGACACCCACCGAATTGCAGTGCACTGTACAAAAATACGAGAAACCCCAACCAAACATATCCGAACCTAACCTAGCCAGACGTAGCCTACCTAAATAAAACGTGCCGTTAACATCATTGCTGGCCTTCTCCTCGCAAAGCTGAACAAACTAGAGCACTGTAGATCGCTTAAACCCACCGAATAGCCGTGTACAGCGTAAAAGCCGAAGCTATCACCTCCTAACATAGCAACATATTGACATAACCAAA
>NW_017078581.1:0-274 GCF_001483705.2 Eufriesea mexicana | reverse complement strand
CAACCCAGAGCCAAGCAGAGCATGTTAGAGCGCAGTATAGCGTCGAGGTCCGGCGAATAGCAGTATATCGCACAAAAGTTAGTGCTATCCTCTCCGAACCTAACCAAACTTGTCATAACCAAACGCAGCGTGAATCAAGCTAACGAGCCTGGACCAATGCTACTGGCCTCCCCATAGCCGAGCAGGCTATAGCAGAGCAATGTAGAGTGTTGAAATCTATCGAAGTGCACTGTGTAGCACAAAAGTCAATGATATCCTGACCAAACCTTACCTA
>NW_017078580.1:0-274 GCF_001483705.2 Eufriesea mexicana | reverse complement strand
TTTGTTGAGTCGTGTTACTTCCGGTTAGGTTGGATTAGGCTAAGTTTAGTCAGGGTAGCATTAACTTTTTGCAGTACGCTGCTATTCGTTGGATTTCTGAGCTCTGCTGTGCTCTAGTTTGCCCTGCTTGGCCCTGGGGAGGGCAGCAAAAGCGTTCTCCGCACGTTAGGCTGCGTTAGGCTAAGTTTGGTTATGTTCTGTTGGTTCACCTTAGGTGCGGGTAGCTTTGACTTTTCTGATATACACTGCGATTCTATGGATCTATGCGTTCTAC
>NW_017078579.1:0-274 GCF_001483705.2 Eufriesea mexicana | reverse complement strand
CCTTTGCGCTAAACACTGTTATTCGGTGGAATTATACGCTCTACTGTGCTATGGTGTATGCTGCTTGGCTACGGTGAGGACAGCAGTAGTTCTCTCGTCAAGTTAGGCTGAGACATATTGCGTCTGGTTAGGTTACGTTTGGTTAGGCTTGGTTGGATACCATTGCCTTTTGAGCTATATACTGCCATTCGGACGATTCCAGCGTTCTACGTTGCTCTGCTATACTTTGCTTAGCTGTCGTGATGCCAGCAATAGCGGTCGTGGCACGTCAGGT
>NW_017078578.1:0-274 GCF_001483705.2 Eufriesea mexicana | reverse complement strand
TCACGATGTACACGTGTCGTGACGTACACTTGTAGATGTAATACTTCTTATCAATACTATAGTTAGTGTGAATGACGAATGGATAGAGCGAATATTTATATTAGATTATGCCAGAAAGAGTTCATAGAATGCACGTGGACGAATTTTATGAATGTATAGCGTGTGAAAAGGGATGGAACAGAACTCTGAAGGACACCTGTGTAAATAGAGTCATGCACAATGATTTGTAGTATTATTATAGTATTACTTTAGCTCATAATACATATATAATTTT
>NW_017078577.1:0-274 GCF_001483705.2 Eufriesea mexicana | reverse complement strand
TAAAAATATTTTGGAAGGAACCACTTATCATTAAATGTCATTAAGGATTCCTTCATAAATGATATGACAGTAGAATATTCCTTCACCGCCAATAATGGTTACAAAATTTCAAGTTTTCGGCCATTGACGATGATGTTTTTGGAAAGGACTGAGTATTGGATAATATAGAACGACTACAAATATGGCGGATATTTCTTAATATTTCCATCCGGTGAGCACGATGACGGTCTGATAATGCTCTCTCAAAATTCTCTTCCACCGTTCAGCCTTGAGG
>NW_017078576.1:0-274 GCF_001483705.2 Eufriesea mexicana | reverse complement strand
AACAGGATATAGATTTTGAATAGACCTATTCTCTGCCAAGTAGATGGCAGTACTTGACATTGGGCTGAGGCGTTGGGCGATCTTTTCACCAAGCTAGAACAAGTTATAGATTTTGAATAGACCTATTCTCTGGCATGTTGATGGCTGTACTTGCCTTCGAATTGAAGGCGTTAGGCGAATTATTCACCAAGCTATAACAGATTATAGATTATGTATAGACCATATCTCTGGCAAGAAGATGGCTGTACTTGGCATCGGTTTGAAGGCGCTAGGC
>NW_017078575.1:0-274 GCF_001483705.2 Eufriesea mexicana | reverse complement strand
ATAATAATACAAAAGATTACAGAAAAATATAGGAAAAATTCTATAGTTATACAGAAGGGTTAAAGAAATTTGTAGAAAATTCTACAATCCCTCAAATAAATATCTCTCCTGTCCACATAGGGATCCTGCCGCTACAAAATTCAATCGGAAACTTAAAAACGTGACAAGTATAAAGCGCAACAAAAATATATAAAAATATGAAGAAATATCAAAAAGATTGCACAAACAGGGATGGAAAAATTCGGGAAACCCGTAGTAAGCGAAGCCGAACGAT
>NW_017078574.1:0-274 GCF_001483705.2 Eufriesea mexicana | reverse complement strand
TGTATGGATGTATGTATTGATAGATGTGCGGATCGATGGATGCATGGATGGGTGCTTGTATGGTTGGATGGATGTATGGTTGGATGGATGTATGGATGGGTGGATGTATTGATGGGTGTATGTATGGATGGATTGAGGAATGGATGGGCGGACGTACGGATGTATGGATGCATGGATGTATATATGTATGGATGTATGGTTGTATGGATGAATGTGTGTATGGATGGATGGATGTATGGATGGATGTATGTCTGGATGTTTGAATGGGTGTATG
>NW_017078573.1:0-274 GCF_001483705.2 Eufriesea mexicana | reverse complement strand
TACAACCATTGCAATGCTGTAGAATCTTGCTGGAAAATTCAATTTTTTTGACATTTTCGACTATTAGCGTGGTGAACCAACTTCTTTGCATAAATAGGGAAGAAAGATACTTTTGGCCTGCTATAGGCAATACAATGCTGCAGAATCGGGCTGGAAAGTACAATTTTCTTAACATTTTCGTCTAACATAGTGGTGAGCAATCTTCCTTGATTAAGTAAGGAGGAATGATACTTTTGGCCTGCTATAGCCATTGCAATGCTGCAGAGTCGGGCTG
>NW_017078572.1:0-274 GCF_001483705.2 Eufriesea mexicana | reverse complement strand
TTTGTGATTTACGCAGTAGCGCGGCGGTTTTCTTTGCTCCACTGCGGTGTAGTTTACTCTGCTGGGCTGTGATGAGGTCAGCAGTAGTGTTGTAGGGCGGTCAGGTAGAGCTTGGTTGCGTTTGGTTGTGCTAAGTTTGGTTAGGTTTGGAAAGGATTTCTGGATTTCTACGCTCTACTCTGCTGTAGTATAATCTGCTTGGCTATGGAACTGCCAGAGGTATTGGTCACGGCACGATAGTTTGAGTTATGTTACATTTGGTTATGTTATGCTT
>NW_017078571.1:0-274 GCF_001483705.2 Eufriesea mexicana | reverse complement strand
CGGCTTCCTCAGCCGAGCTCGGCAGGTGGTCATCATGGACTGTCGGACCCTTCGCTAACAACGAACAGTCCCCTTCTTCAGGAGCACCGCCGCTGCGAGCGTGTAGGAGTTCGAGAGCCATCGTGGATACGGGCCTCCCCCACCGCTTGCAGTTCGAACGACGGAATACCCGCCAGGACCATCGCCGCCTCGTGGGATACCGTGCGGTAACCGCTCAGATCGGAGCCCCGTAAAGTGCCACCGAGCGAACGACTCCCGTGCACAGACGGCGCAC
>NW_017078570.1:0-274 GCF_001483705.2 Eufriesea mexicana | reverse complement strand
ACGGGTGGCTTTGACTTTTTTGATATACACCGCGATTCTATGGATCTATGGGTTCTACTTTCACCTAATGTGTCCTGCGTGGCTCTGGCAAGGCCAGCAGTAGTGGCAGCGGTACGTTAGGTGGAGTTTGATTGCGTTTTGTAATGTTACGGTTGGATAAGTGACGAGAGGGTAGCTTTGGCTTTAGCGCTATAGTATGCTACTAGGTGGATTCTTGCGCCCTACTGTGCTCAAATATTTTCAGCTTGGCTCCTGCAAGGCCAACAATAGTGGC
>NW_017078569.1:0-274 GCF_001483705.2 Eufriesea mexicana | reverse complement strand
GCGAAATTGGACAAAAATTTTTCTTCGAGGCCGCGAAAATATTGTCCACTGAGGCGGCAAAAGTATTGACCAAAAACGGCAAAAGTATTGTCCACCGAGACGGCAAAAGTATTGACCAAAAGCGGCAAAAGTATTGACCAAAAGCGGCAAAAATATTGACCAAAAACGGCAAAAGTATTGTCCATCGAGACGGCAAAAGTATTGACCAAAAACGGCAAAAGTATTGACCAAAACGGTAAAAGTTTTGTCCATCTAGGCGGTAAAAATATTGACC
>NW_017078568.1:0-274 GCF_001483705.2 Eufriesea mexicana | reverse complement strand
ATATCGTCATGCAGTTTAAGAAAATATATCATTATAGCGGCAACTACTCAATAGTTTTTGAGACATTTACGATTAAAGTTTCATTACTTTCGTAATTACAAATTTATTTCCATCATTTTACAAGTGCAGTCGTGGCGTAAAAGCGGTAGGTGAATATTGCTGTGGTAATGGACCGTGGTTCGATTCTCGTCCCATGGTTAGTAGTTTTTTAAACTATATTTGATTTTGTTCATTTTTCGTCAATGAAAAAATTGTAAATAAAATTTCTTAATAA
>NW_017078567.1:0-274 GCF_001483705.2 Eufriesea mexicana | reverse complement strand
GTAACCTAACCGAACGTTTCCTAACACAACCTATCGTGGAACGGCCGCCGTTGGTGACCTCCCAATGGTCGAGTAGGGTATAGTAGACCAATGGTGAGCGCAGAAAGCCACCGAATAGCAAAGTAAAGCACGAATGTCAAAGTTATCCTGTCCTAGCCTAAGCAAACGTAACATCACCGAACGTAAACTAACTGAAACTAACGTCCCTAGGCCGCTATTGCTGACCTCCCCAGAGCCTTGCAGAATACACTACAACACAGTACAGCGCAGAGAC
>NW_017078566.1:0-274 GCF_001483705.2 Eufriesea mexicana | reverse complement strand
CATCGGCACGCTACTTTGCGTTAGGCTACGTTTGCTTGGCTTAGGTTAGGACGGGTTAGACGCATTACACTACCATGCGGCGGACATCTGCGCTCTACTGTGGCCTAGTATATTCTGGTTCTATCTGTGTATGTCAGCAATTGTGTTCTAGGCTCGTTAGGAGGCGTACGACCACGTTTGTTTGGGTAGGTATGATAGTTTGAGTTAGGCTTGCTTTTTCTTTCGTGGTATACACTGCTATTCGCTGCGTTTCTGCGCTCAACTGTGCTCCGGT
>NW_017078565.1:0-274 GCF_001483705.2 Eufriesea mexicana | reverse complement strand
CCACTGCATTTTTCAAATAACATCTGCTTGTCTCAAGGGTGGCCAGCAACAGCTGTCGTGGCAGGTACGTTTGGAAAATGTTACGCTTTGCTAGGTTAGCTTTGGCTATGCTTGGTTAGGGTGGCTTTAACTTCTGCGCTCAACGCCGCTGATCGGCGGATTTCTGCTCGCCACTGCGCTCTAGGATGTCCTGCTTGGCTCTGGAGAGGCGAGAAATTGTGGTCGCGCACGTCAGGATAATTTAATGTACGATGGGATATGTAACGAATCTCTA
>NW_017078564.1:0-274 GCF_001483705.2 Eufriesea mexicana | reverse complement strand
ACATCCATACAGATATACATCCATACATCCATACATCCATACATCCATACATCCATACAACCAATCATACGTCCATACATTTATCCATACATACGTCCATACATCCATACATCCGTATATCCATACATTCGTACATTCATACATTCATCCATCCATCCATGCATCCATTCATACGTACATCCATACATTCGTACACCCATACGTCCATTCGTCCATACATCCATACTTGCATACATCCATACATTCTTACATCCATACATTCATACATACGTAC
>NW_017078563.1:0-274 GCF_001483705.2 Eufriesea mexicana | reverse complement strand
TAGATTTCGCATCGACATGGCCGATTTTAATTCCTGCTCTATCCATCTGTCTTCGTCGACAAAACCAGCTTCCAAAAATTCACATTCACATTCTCCCCATGGGAAAAGATATCCCATTCCAACGTCGTACCACCCCCGCAGAGGTCCCCGCGCCGTCGCCGAACTCGCAGCCCCGGAGCTTATCAGTCCCCTCGCGACGCGAGGTAAAAGGAAGATGGAGGCCTGGTAACGAGGCACATCGGCGCTAAAAAGCGTTCCACGCCCTTTTTCATCC
>NW_017078562.1:0-274 GCF_001483705.2 Eufriesea mexicana | reverse complement strand
TCACCGAGTAGTAGACAAATCATACGATAAATTGACTAGACTAGGAATGCATTGTGTACTTGTGTCACAAGTCTACCAATTTTGAGGTTAGGTGACAGTATTTTATACGTACATTCATTTTATTCTTGTATTCTGTTATTTCTCATACAGAATATAAACGAAGTAAATGAAGCATTACTTACATAGTATACTTCTTGCTATAAATTCGAAGATCAAGTCGCAGTACGCAAGAGTGACACCCCAAAGAACAAAGATCAGAATGTCATTCTAACAT
>NW_017078561.1:0-274 GCF_001483705.2 Eufriesea mexicana | reverse complement strand
TGGATATTAAAATTACATTTACTATATTCAGGAAATTTTTTGAAATTCTTTTTATAAATTATGGGGAATATTCCATTATATTGTATTTTTATAATAAAATATAAGATAGAGAAATATACAAGACATTCTGTATGATAATAATTAAAAATATTCAATACTTTATTTTTATAGTCCAATTGAAACGAAATTGTAATATTTGTTAATATTTCCTAATCATTTATAAAAGGAATTTAATAAAGTAATATTATTTACTACATATTGTAATTAAATTTAC
>NW_017078560.1:0-274 GCF_001483705.2 Eufriesea mexicana | reverse complement strand
AATATCGTGGTGAGCTAACTTGCTTGCATAGGTAAGGAGGAAAGATCCTTTTGGCGTGCTATAGCCATCGCAATTCTGTGGAATCTGGCTGGAAAATTCAGTTTTATGGACATTTACGACTAATATCGTGGTGAGTTTACTTTGGTGCAAAAATAAGGAGGAAAGATTCGATTGGCGAGCTGTAGCCATAGCAATGCATTAGAAGGTGCCTGAAAAACACAATTTTATTGACATCTTCGACTAATACCGCGGTCAGCTCACTTCCTTGCATAGG
>NW_017078559.1:0-274 GCF_001483705.2 Eufriesea mexicana | reverse complement strand
CTAACCTAACTTATTTACACGACTAACTAAATTACAATTCCTGTAGGAATGGAATGAGTACGGTCCTGAGAGAATGTCTAGAGTGTTTGGACTTCGAACGAAGGTGACCGTGTGCAAGGATCGTATGAACGGGATATTTATGGCATTATTGAATGCAAGTAAAGCCTAGGAATGCGTCTGAGTGTTTAGAATACGTGATCCACCGATTGAGAAAGAGAGCATGGGTACGAAAGAAGACAGAGTGCAAGGTTAGGTGCATAAGGGTGTAAAAATG
>NW_017078558.1:0-274 GCF_001483705.2 Eufriesea mexicana | reverse complement strand
TCCTGATCTAAGGCAGGGCCTGCTAGTGTGACGCAGTTGACGAACACACACAGGGGCCTCAGATATTGCCCCTGTGACACATCGTGACGCACCAGAAGGTAGCCGACCAGTAGTCCCAGATCTTTGACACAGCCCTAATGAATCACTGAAACTATAGCCATCCCTTGGGCCCATGACACATCATAATATCAATAATCTCTCCTCCAGCCAAAACCATTATAAATATCCGAACCCACAGCAAAATAAAGTTAGTACTATTCTGAATTTGAGCACG
>NW_017078557.1:0-274 GCF_001483705.2 Eufriesea mexicana | reverse complement strand
ATTTACGGTATAGCCAGAGCAAAGGCGGGAACATTAGACCGCGGTAGAGCGCAGAAATTCACCGAATAGCAGAGTACAGCACAGAAGTCAAAGCCACACTCTCCTAAGCCTATACAAACATAACGCACGCGAACCTAAGCTAACTGAATCTAACTAGCCTAGACCACTATTGCTGACCTCCACAGAGCGAAGCAGAATATACTGGAGCACCGGGAGCGCGGATATCCGCCGCACTGGAGTGCAAGGCACAAAAGTCAAATTGTCCTAACCTTAC
>NW_017078556.1:0-274 GCF_001483705.2 Eufriesea mexicana | reverse complement strand
GCACGCCAATAGAATCTTTCGTCCATATGCATCCAAGAAATTTAGCTCACCGCGATATTTGTCTAAAGTGTCAATAGAATTGAATTTTCCAGCCAGATTCTACACAATTGCAATGGCTATAGCACCCCAATAGTATCTTTCCTCCGTATTTATGCAAGAAGGTTACATCACGACGATATTTGTACAAAATGTCAATAAAATTGAATTTTCTATGCAGATTCTATAGCATTGTAATGTGTATAGCGTGCTAACAGAATCTTTCCTCGTTATTTAT
>NW_017078555.1:0-274 GCF_001483705.2 Eufriesea mexicana | reverse complement strand
GAAATTAGTCAAAAATGTCAATAAAATTGAATTTTCCAGCAAGATTCTATAGCATTCCAATGCTTATAACATACCAAACAAAATTTTCCTCTTGATTTATGGAAGAAAGTCAGCTCACCACGATTTTAGTCGAAAATCTCAATAAAATTGATTTTTTCGGCTAGATTCTACAGCATTGCAATGGCTATAGGACGCCAAAAGGAACTTTCCCCCATACTTATGCAAGGAAGCTAGCTCACCACGATATTAGCCGGAAATGTCAACAAAATTGAAT
>NW_017078554.1:0-274 GCF_001483705.2 Eufriesea mexicana | reverse complement strand
TCGGTGGATTTCTGCTTTCTGCTGTGCTCTTGTATATTCTGCTTGACTCTGGGGAGTCCAGCAATAATTGTCCCACCGCGATATGTTGAGTTATGCTACGCTTGGATGCGTTGCCCATGATGTGGTTCTGGATGGATAGCTAAATCTTGTGTGCTATACACTGATATCCGCGGATTTCGGCGCTCTACTGTACTCTTGTAAATTCTGTTTGGCTCTGGGTATGCGAGCAACAGTGGTCTCGGCACGTTAGGTTTAGCTATGTTTCGTTTAGTCT
>NW_017078553.1:0-274 GCF_001483705.2 Eufriesea mexicana | reverse complement strand
GTGTAAAGAACGTAGTAAGATTCTATTGGTTAGCTATAGCCATTGCATTGCAAAGGAATCTTACTGAAAATTTCAAATTTTCTGACATTTTCAACTAATATCGTGGTGAGCAAGATTTCCAGCACATATAAGGAGGAAAGATCGTATAGACTTGCTATAGCCATTGCATTGCAATAAAATCGTACTGAAAAGTACAATTTCATGCCATTTTCGTCTCATATTGCGGTGAGCAAACCTTTCAGCGTAAATAATGTGGAAAGATTCTATTGGTATG
>NW_017078552.1:0-274 GCF_001483705.2 Eufriesea mexicana | reverse complement strand
TCGTAGGCCTCGAATTATTTTTAAATTCTTACGACTGTAATTTTGTACTTAGGTAGGTACCTGGTTGAACCTGGTTGCTTGTGAATTACGGTTGAGCTTTTGGACGATGGCAGAGTACAGTAGTGCTCGATTAAATTGTGAAAAGCAGGATCTTGTGTTGTATTTTAACCGAACAGGGTTCCTGTCTTCTGCAAGAACTAGGACATCACCCATATACTAATTTTATTTGTCCTAATCTTTATGCTATATTTTTGTAAGAGTGGTGCCGATGTAT
>NW_017078551.1:0-274 GCF_001483705.2 Eufriesea mexicana | reverse complement strand
CTGGTTATGTTAGGTCAGCTTATGTCGGGATGTTTGACTTTTGTGCTACACACTGCTACGCCGCGTGTCTGTACGCTCTACTGTGCTCGAATACCTTCTGCTTGGCACCAGCGTGGAAAGACGTAGCGGTCCGGGTACGTTAGGTTAAGCTGCGATACGTCTGTTTATGCCAAGTTTGGTGAGGTTCGGACAGAGTTGTTTGGACGTTTGAGTCATACACTGCTTTTCGGTGGATTTCCACCCTCCACTGTGCTCCAATATGTTCTGCTTTGCT
>NW_017078550.1:0-274 GCF_001483705.2 Eufriesea mexicana | reverse complement strand
GTATATTCAGCTTGGCTCCGCGGAGCCCAGCAATAATGGTCTCGGCACGCTAGGTTGTGCTATGTTACGTTTCGTTAGGGTACGTTTTGAATACTTGGCTAGCATTTCTTTGACTTTTGGGCTATATCCTGCTGTACGGTGGATTCCTGCGGTCTACATTGCCTTACTATATTCTGCTTTGCTCCGGCGATGCCAGCAGCAGCGGTCGCGGCTTTATGTTCAGTTATGATACGTTTGGTTACGGCAGGTGAGGCCAGGTTAGGTTAGGATATAC
>NW_017078549.1:0-274 GCF_001483705.2 Eufriesea mexicana | reverse complement strand
CATCTATTATTCATATAAGATTAAAAATAATAGGATTAATAACTTTTACAAAATTAGGAATTTATAGAAGTTATTTAATAATAATTGCTCACGGTTTAAGTTCTTCAGGTTTATTTTATTTAATTGAAATAATTTATAAACAAACTAATAGACTTTTAAGAATAATTAATAAAGGTATAATTAATTTAATACCTTCAATAACTTTAATATGATTTATATTATGTTCATCTAATATATCACCTCCTTTTTCTTTAAATTTAATTCGAGAAATTAT
>NW_017078548.1:0-274 GCF_001483705.2 Eufriesea mexicana | reverse complement strand
CTAATATAAACAAACACAGCCTAACCTTAACTGGCGTGCCGAGGCTGCTGTTGCCGGCATAACAAGCCACAAGCAGAATATACTGGATCTCAGGAGAGCGCAGAAAACCACCGAATTGCAGTGTAATGCACAGAAGTCAAAGAAATCCAGACCCAACCTGTCTTAACCTAAACAAACCGAACGTAAACTAACGAAACCTAAAGAGCTGAGCCAACTGTTGCAGGTCTCCCATCGCCAAGCAGAACACATTATAGGAGTGTAGAGAGCAGGAGTC
>NW_017078547.1:0-274 GCF_001483705.2 Eufriesea mexicana | reverse complement strand
GAAACACACCGTGTTGCAGTGTATAGCGCAAAAGTCGAAGATATCCTATCCCAACGTCACAAAGCATTATACAACGAAACGTGACCTAACATTACCTAACGTGCATAGACCACAATTGCTGACCTCCCCGGACCCAAGAAGTATGTAATAGAGCACATAAGAGCGCAGTAGTCCACTGCATTGCAGCGTTTAGCACAATACTCAAAGATACCATAACCCAACCTCTCCTAACCTGACCCAACCGTACGTAGCTGAACTGAACATAACGTGCCGA
>NW_017078546.1:0-274 GCF_001483705.2 Eufriesea mexicana | reverse complement strand
TCGAAAATGTCAATACATTTGAACTTTTCAGTCAGATTCTATTGAAATGCAATGGCTATACCATACCAATTGAACCGTCCCTCCTTATTCAAGCAGAAAAGTTTGATCTGATCGATATTAATCGAAAATGTCAATACAATTAAGATTTCCAGTCATATATTATAGCAATGCAATGGCTATAGCGAACCAATAGGAACTTTCCACCTTATACATGCAGAAAAGGTTGCTCGACACGATACTAGTCGTGAATGTCTATAGAATTGAGCTTTCCAGT
>NW_017078545.1:0-274 GCF_001483705.2 Eufriesea mexicana | reverse complement strand
TTAAAGCACTCTAGGAAGCAGAAATTCACCTAATAGCAGGCTATAGCACTAAAGTCAAAGCTACCTTCTCCCAACCTGACAAACCGTAACTTAGCCGAACGTAACATAACTCAACGTAACGTGCCGCCACCAGTATTAATGGCCTCCAGTGAGCAAAGCAGAACACGTTAGTGAAGGGTAGAAGGCAGAAATCCATAGAACAACAGTGTACATCGGAAAAGGAGGTGGTACACAAACATAACCCAAGCAAACGGAGAGTATCCGAACGTAACGA
>NW_017078544.1:0-274 GCF_001483705.2 Eufriesea mexicana | reverse complement strand
ATGCTAAGCTTGGTTGAGTCAGGATGGGTCAGGTTAGGTTAGGGTATCTACGGCTTTTGTGCTATTCACCGCAGTGCGGCGGATTTCTGCGCTCTACTGTGCCCCAGTATATTCTGCTAGCCTTTGTAGTGGCCAGAAATAGTTGTCTCGCCATGTTACGTTGAAATAGCCTACGTCAGGTAAGGTTAGGCTAGGATATTTTCGGTAAGGGTAGCTTCGCCTTTTGTGCTGTACCCTGTTTTTCGGGGAATATCTGCGCTCGACTGTGCTCTAC
>NW_017078543.1:0-274 GCF_001483705.2 Eufriesea mexicana | reverse complement strand
AAAGACTGGAGACCGTAGACTGTTCTGGAGACTCTAGACTGGAGCTGCCCGCGCCCTTGCACCTTTATTTAAAGCATTCATTCTGTCCTTTCCCATACCCAGGTTTTCCTTTCCAATCATGCCCCTTTCTCACGCAATCTCGGTGGGCCAGACACTGCAACCACTCTGGGCGCATCCCTAAACTTTCACTGGACTCTACCATAAACATTCTTTACAGTCAATCCTCTTGCACACAGTCACTTTCATTCTAAGCCCAAACACACTTGACATTCTT
>NW_017078542.1:0-274 GCF_001483705.2 Eufriesea mexicana | reverse complement strand
ATTAATCTGTTCACTGATGATGTACATACCTCAGCAATTCTAGGACAGTAAATGAAGATCCATTGTCCCTCGTGATATTAACAAATGACAGTACAGTACTGAGTACAACAATCATCACAGTATTGTAGCCGTTGGACTGCCTTTTTCGCTGATGATTGAAATGTAAAGCAATTCCAGAATAACTTATGTACAGCGCGCTTATGGCCAATGATATTTACAATTGACAGTACGGCATACAGTACATCCTCCAACAGATCACTGATGCCGCCTTATT
>NW_017078541.1:0-274 GCF_001483705.2 Eufriesea mexicana | reverse complement strand
AATTTCATTCACATTTTCGGCTAATGTCGTGGTGAGCTAACTTTCTTGCATAAACAAGGAGGAGGGACTCTATTGGCGTGCTATAGCCATTGCAATGCAATAGAATCTGCCCCGAAAATTCAATTGTATTGACATCTTCGAATAATATCGTGGCGACCTACCTTTCTGGCATAAATAAGGAGGAGTTATTCTATTGGCGCGCAATAGCCATTGCAATGCTGTAGTACCTGGATGGAAAATTCAATTTTATTGACATTTTCGACTAATATCGTGG
>NW_017078540.1:0-274 GCF_001483705.2 Eufriesea mexicana | reverse complement strand
GTCCGGTTAATGATACCACGGAAATGCGTCGAATATGACAGTTTCCTAACCTTACGTTACCTACCCACAACCAACGCTTCGAAATGTAACAAACATTATAAGTCCTTCTCCACATATCCCAAACAAAGCGGAGCAAAGCAGAGCACGTGAAAGCGTTGCAGAGCGCAGCAGGCCACAGTATCGCGTCGGACACCACCGAATAACACCGATAACCGTACTTTTGGACTGGAGTGCTCCGAATATAAACACCGCAGCGTCAAAGCACAGGATAGCG
>NW_017078539.1:0-274 GCF_001483705.2 Eufriesea mexicana | reverse complement strand
CAAACCTAACCAAAGCGAACGGAACATAGGTCAAACAAACGTGCCACGAATACTATTGCTGTCCATCCCAGAGGCAAGCAGAATACATTAGGGCACAGAAGAGCGCATAAGTCCACCGAATAGCTGTGTGTAGCGCAAAAGTAGAAGCTGCCCTCTCCTAGCTCAGCCAAACGTGGCACAACCGAACTTAACCTAACACAAATTAGCGTGACGAGACTGTAATTACTGTCCTCCCAAGAGCAAAGCAGAGCACATTAGAGCGCAATAGAGGGCA
>NW_017078538.1:0-274 GCF_001483705.2 Eufriesea mexicana | reverse complement strand
TGGATTTCTGCGTTCTACCCTACTCTAATGTGTTCCACTTGGCTCTGGAGAGGCCAGCAATAGGGGTCGCGTGACGTTAGCTTCAGTTAGGTTACGTTTGGTTATGCTACGGTTGGCTAGGTTAGGAGAGGAGAGGTGTGACTTTAGTGCTATATTCTGCTGTTAGGCTGATTAGTGCTCTCCGCAGTCCTCTAATATTTTCAGCTTGGCCCTTTGAATGACAGTAATTGTGGCCTTGGCACGTTATGCTGAGTTAAGTTTCGCTTGGTTATGT
>NW_017078537.1:0-274 GCF_001483705.2 Eufriesea mexicana | reverse complement strand
TACCGTCAGGCCTAGTGTCATTTACAGTTGGCAACACGTTACACAGTACATCTACATACAGGGCACATTTGCCGTAGGATTAACCTGTTCACTGATGATTTATATCCTACAGGTATTCTAGAACGTTGAAGGAGAGTACCAATAACCCTCGAGATGTAGGCAATTGGCAGCACTGTACCAAGCACAGTCATCTACTCAATACTGTTGTAGATGGATTACGTCTTTCACTGGTGATGTAAGTTAAAACGTTATTCTAGAATTACCAATGGATAGT
>NW_017078536.1:0-274 GCF_001483705.2 Eufriesea mexicana | reverse complement strand
GAATCTTTCCACCTTATATATCCAACAAAGCTTGGTCACCACGATTTTAGTCGAAAATGTGAATAGAATTGAATATTCCAGGCAGACTCTATAGCATTGCAATGGCTATAGCCCGCCAATAGAGTCTTCCCTACTTACATATGCGTGAAAGTTATCTCACCACGATATTAGTCGAAAATGTCAATAAGATTGAATTTTCCAGCCAGACTCAATAGCATTGCAACGGCTATAGCTCGCCAATATAGTCTTTCCTACTTATTTATGCATGAAAGTT
>NW_017078535.1:0-274 GCF_001483705.2 Eufriesea mexicana | reverse complement strand
AGACCACCGAATACCGGTGTATAGGTTAAAAGTCAAGGATATCCTCTCCTAACCTAACCAGACCTAACATAACCAAACGTTACCTATCTCAACCTAGCGTGCCGACACCACAGCTGCTGGAATCCACAGAGCGAAGCAGAACTTACTAGAGCACTGTAGAGCGCTGAAGTCACCCGATAGCAGTGTTCAGCACGAAAGTCAAAGCTCTCATCTTCTAACATATACAACCGTAATATAAAGAACCGATAGCATAACACAACCTAACGTGCCGCGA
>NW_017078534.1:0-274 GCF_001483705.2 Eufriesea mexicana | reverse complement strand
AAACATATCATAAATCAAGGTAACGTGCCGCGACGACTACTGCTGACGTCCCCACAGGCAGGCAGAACATATTAGAGGAGAGTAGTGCCCAGGGAGCCACAGGATCGCAGTGTACAGCGCGAAATCAAGGCTATTCAGACCTTACCAGAGCTATCTTGCTCTACCCAAACGTAGCCTAACTCAGCCTAGCGTTCCCTGACCACTACTACTTGCCGCCCCAAAGTCGAGCAGAGTATAGCAGGGCTACTTAGTGGGTAGTAATCCACTGAATAGC
>NW_017078533.1:0-274 GCF_001483705.2 Eufriesea mexicana | reverse complement strand
AGCATACTGGAGAACAGTTGATCTCAATAACATACCGAAAAACTTTGTACGCCACGAAAGTCGGAGCTATACGAACATAACCCAAACTAACATAACACAATCGAACGCATCCTAACTCAACATAACGTTCAGATAACACTATTACTGGAATCCCCAGCGCCATGCAGAGCATATTAGAGTACAGTAGGCCGCAGAAATCCACCGAATAGCAGTGCATAGTACGAGAATCAAAGCTAACCTTTCCTAACCGATCTAAACCTAACCAAACCAAACG
>NW_017078532.1:0-274 GCF_001483705.2 Eufriesea mexicana | reverse complement strand
TTGTATAAGTAAGGAGGGAAAATCCTTTTGGCCTGCTATAGCCATTGCAATGCTGCAGAATCGCGGCAGAAAGTTCAATTTTATTGTCATTTTCCATTAATAACGTGGTGAGATATCTTCCAGGCATTAGTATGCAGGAAAGGTCCTGTTGGCATGCTATAGCCATTGCAATGCTTTAGAATCTGGCCGGAAAATTTAATTTTATTGACAGTTTCGACTAATATCGTGGTGAGCTAACTTTCTTGCATAAACAAGAAGGAAAGATTCAATAGGC
>NW_017078531.1:0-274 GCF_001483705.2 Eufriesea mexicana | reverse complement strand
ACTCTGTTGTCAGTTGTTAATGAATCGAGCGGCAATGGGTCTGTTATAAGTCATTCTCTATTTCCTGTAGAATATATATCGTCATTGAACAGATCAATCCATCGGCTACAGTGTTCTGCTCATGGACGTACCAATAACCGCACTTACATATGTAAACATCTCCAGTCATAACCGTACTATGCATTGATTATTCCCGAACTACTGTTGTATTCAAATTGTCATTGAACTAATTCCTCCAACGGCTACAGTACCGTGATGGCTGCTGTACTCGGTA
>NW_017078530.1:0-274 GCF_001483705.2 Eufriesea mexicana | reverse complement strand
ACGAAGTACTGAACCTGTTAACTGTTAACACATGATACTGTGCATAGTTAAAATCAAGGAATGACTGTGTATACGCGTCTTCCGCAGTTAAAAGAATTTACCAAATATCAACACTTTGCACGCGGCCACGGTTTTCCAAATTTTTGAACGTTTAGTGGACAATTCCAGCTTCTTCGCGTACTAGTCAATTTGATAATTTACGAAATCGCGTGAATAAAATAAAACACAAGTGAAAACTGATAAAATTAAAAAATAGGGTAAAGTAAAGCGCAAG
>NW_017078529.1:0-274 GCF_001483705.2 Eufriesea mexicana | reverse complement strand
ATTTTCGACTGATATCGTGGTGAGCTAACTTTATTGCATAAATTAGGAGGGACGATTCTACTGGCGTGCTATAGCCATTGCATTACTAGAGCATCAAGCTGGAAAATTCAATTTTATTGACATTCCCGAATAATATTGTGGTGAGCTAACGTTCTTGCATAAATAAGGAGGAAAGGTTCTATTGGCGTGCTATAGCCATTGCGTTGATATAGAATGTGATCGGAAAATCCAAATATATTGACATTTTCGACTAACATCGTGGTGAGATTGCTTT
>NW_017078528.1:0-274 GCF_001483705.2 Eufriesea mexicana | reverse complement strand
ACTGGGAAATGCAATTTTATTGACATTTTCGACTAATAACGTGGTGAGCTAATTCTGTTGCATTAATAAGGAGGAGAGATACTATTGGCATGCCATTGCCATTGCAATGCTATATAATCTCACTGGAAAATTAAATTTTATTGACATTTTCAACTAATATCGTTGTGAGCTAATTTTGGTGCATAAATGAGGAGGAAAGATCTATTGGCACGCTATAGCCATTGCAATGCTGTAGAATCTGACTGGAAAATTCAATTTTCTTGACATTTTCGAC
>NW_017078527.1:0-274 GCF_001483705.2 Eufriesea mexicana | reverse complement strand
TACGGATGTATGTATGGATTTATCTATGTATGTATGTATAGATGTGTGTATGAATGTATGTGTTGATGCATGGATGGATGTATGTATGGATGTGTGTATGGGTGTATGTATCGATGTACGGATGGATGTATGTATGGATGTGTGCATGAGTGTATATATGGATGTAGTTAAAGATGTATGCATGGATGTATGTATGGATGGATGGATTCATGGATGGATGGATTCATGGATGGATGGTTGTTTGAACGGATGCATGTATGGACGGATGGGTGTA
>NW_017078526.1:0-274 GCF_001483705.2 Eufriesea mexicana | reverse complement strand
TTGCTTTGCGGCGGTTTTCATCCCTCTACTGTGCTCTAATACGTTCTGCTCCGCCCTGTGGAGGCCAGCAACATTGGTCGGTGCATGTTAGGTTGAGTTTGGTTACGTTTGCTTGTGTTATGCGTGGTTAAGGTACGAGCTACTGTAGGGTTTCTGCGATCTACTGCGATAATATAATATTCCCTGCTTTGTTCTGGGAATTCCAGAAATTGTGGCCGGGGCGCGTTAGTTTGTGTTAGGTTCCGTTTGATTACTTTACGTTTGGATAAGTTAG
>NW_017078525.1:0-274 GCF_001483705.2 Eufriesea mexicana | reverse complement strand
GACCAATAGGATCTTTCCTCCGTATTTATGCAAGAAAGTTACCTCACCACGATATTAGTCTAAGATGTCTAGAAAATTGAACATTCCATCCAGATACTTTATAATTGCAATGGCCAGAGCTGGCCAATAGAATCCTTCCCCCTAATTTATGCAAGAAAGTCACCTCACCACGATATTAACCGAAAATGTCGATAAAATTGAATTTTCGAGTCAGATTCTATAGCATTGTAATGGGTATAGCGTGCCAATTGAATCTTTCCTCCTTATTAATGCA
>NW_017078524.1:0-274 GCF_001483705.2 Eufriesea mexicana | reverse complement strand
GGGCGCAGTACAGCGCAGAAGACCGTCGCAATGCAGTGTAAAGCACAAAAGTCGAAGATATCCAGAACGAGCCTGTCACTACCTGACATAGCCTAACGTAGCATGATTCAACCTAACGTGCCGCGGCCGGTATTGGCGGCCTCCGCAAAGTGAAGGAGAACATATTAGAGGAGAGTAGTGCGAAAAAACGCATAGAATCGCACTGTTCAGTAGTAATGACAAAGATATCCTGACCTAATCCGGGCAAACATAGCATACCGAAATGTATAATAAC
>NW_017078523.1:0-274 GCF_001483705.2 Eufriesea mexicana | reverse complement strand
CAGGTAGGAACCTGGAAAAACTCACAGACATGTTGACGCTAGCAAAGGTCCCGGCCACCCTTGCCGGCCGCAAGGCATGTATCAGGACGGAGGAAAGACCAACGGGTAAGCGCAGGGTGAGTGCCACCCCGGAAAAACCCCGCGCAGAGGAACAGGAAGACAAGAAGGTGAAAGCCGAGAAAACACCGGCAATTCAGCCAACGCGCACCGTTTCGGAGATGGCGAGACGCGCAGCGGAAATCGTGAAGAAGGTGCTGGCATACTGACTGGACCC
>NW_017078522.1:0-274 GCF_001483705.2 Eufriesea mexicana | reverse complement strand
CGTTTGTTGCATCTTGATTAATGCGTCCCACCGCGAGCGAATTTGAAGAAACGAATTTAATCGGTACGCAAGTTCAACTGGTTAATTCCTGACCTGACGTCGCTGGGAATAACATGGCGATTTATCGACGCTGTTCTTAGCTACCGATTCGTAAAATTAAAACGCGGTTCTATGTTCCATTTTGCAACACGTGAAATTTGATTTATATTTTGAAATATTCCATGGCTGTCTTGACCATAGTCTCCAGATATAATAAACGATGTTTAGGAAGGAG
>NW_017078521.1:0-274 GCF_001483705.2 Eufriesea mexicana | reverse complement strand
TCTTCATTGCACTACTATACTCTGCTCGACAATGTGGAGGTCAGCAATATGTGTCGCGGCACGTTACGTTTAGTTACGTTACGTTTGGTGAGGCTAGGTTGTGTTAGGTTCTGCTATGATAGCTATGACTTTTGCGCTATTCGCTGCTACATGGTGGCTCCCTGCGCTCTATTGTGCTCCAGTATATTCTGCATGGCTCTGGGGACTCCACCGATAGTTTTCTCGGGACGTTAGGTCATGATGTGTTCCGTTTGGTTATATTACGTTTGGACAA
>NW_017078520.1:0-274 GCF_001483705.2 Eufriesea mexicana | reverse complement strand
AACGTAGCACAACCAAACGTAACCTAATTCAATCGATCGCGACGCGACAGATATTGCTGGCTTACCCAGAGACAAGCAGAACATACTAGAGGAGTTTAGAACGCGGAAATCTGTAGAATCCCAGTGTGTAGCGGAAAAATCAGAGCTATGTTGTCCTAACCTAACAAAGCTTTACGTAACCAAACGTAACCTAACTAAGCCTAGCGTGCCTCTGCCACTACTGCTGGATCCCCAGGGTCGTATAGAGTATACCAGAGCACAGTAGAGCTCGGAA
>NW_017078519.1:0-274 GCF_001483705.2 Eufriesea mexicana | reverse complement strand
AATATGGTAAGATCGGGTTAATAAACCTCAATAAGAATTTTACTCTTTATTTTATTCTTAATTCTTCAATTCTATAAGCGGAGATTCGAGTTTTCCTATAATGCGTGCTGCATACAATGGACTGTCAAAAAAGTGTCCCTTCGAACAGTTTGGCAAGGTTCTCGTAGGCTCTATGATACCAACCCATTGCATCATTCAACCATCCAATTTTTCAATTTTCCTCGAGGCAAAGACAGATCCTGATGCAGGATGACGTCATGCAAATAAAGATTCC
>NW_017078518.1:0-274 GCF_001483705.2 Eufriesea mexicana | reverse complement strand
ATTTGTTTGATTTCTGCGCTCCTCTGTGTCCTAATATGCACCGATTGTTTCTGAGGAGGCCAGGAACAGTGGTCTCGGCACGATAACTTGGGATACGCTTCAATTGGTTAGGCTATGTTAGTTTTGGGTGCGTATGAATGGCTTTGACTTTTGTGGTATACGCTGCTATTCGGTGGATTTCTGCACTCTACATTGACCTGCTATACTCGGCTCGACTCTGCGGTGGCTAGTAATAGCGCCCGTGACACGATGGGTTGAAATATGTTACGTTCGG
>NW_017078517.1:0-274 GCF_001483705.2 Eufriesea mexicana | reverse complement strand
GCGTACCAAATTTTGCTTATTACAGAACGGCTGTGGAACATAAAACATCAATGAACAAATTAATCAATCGTCTGCAGTACCGTGATGGTGACTGCACTCAGTACTGTATTGTAATATGTCAATTTCTCCGCCGACCATTGGTCCTTCTTTTGATGGTTCTACAGTTGCTGAAGAATTTAGATTCTCAGCGAAAAGATTAATTCAACTGCTATAATACTGCATAAACTGGCACACTCAGAAATGTATTGTTATTTGCCAATAACACTAAAGATAT
>NW_017078516.1:0-274 GCF_001483705.2 Eufriesea mexicana | reverse complement strand
CCTGCCACGCGACCCTTTTTCTCCCCACCACCCGCTCCCTCTCCCCACCACCGCGCCACTCGCTGTCTCTCTCCCGCGCGAGCCAGCACGCGTTTGTACGCCTCTGCTATACCGTGCGCCATGCTGCTTGCATTGTTCGCGACACGCGGGATACTTATGTAAACGCGCACAATATCCAAGTTACTAATCATACAGCTGGCTACCAGGCCAGAACACAGTGGCGGGTTTGCCCCAACAGGCGAACGGAATTTAATCGAATTCTTTCTCGTGTCTC
>NW_017078515.1:0-274 GCF_001483705.2 Eufriesea mexicana | reverse complement strand
GGTACGGTAATTAGTGCATCCATCAGCAGAGCATTGCGGTTGCTATATTATGCCGCTGAGTGATGAAATAGTCCTTATAACATCTTTAGGATGACAAAGGACAGATCCACCGTCCCCCGAGATACTAACAGTTGATAAAACAGTACTCAGTAGAGCATTCATCACAGCGCTGCAGCCGTTGGACTTGTTTGCCCACTGATTATGTAGATTCGAAAGCAATTCTAGATTAATAATTGTATATTACGGTGGTGGCTTCATATACCTCTAATTGACA
>NW_017078514.1:0-274 GCF_001483705.2 Eufriesea mexicana | reverse complement strand
CAACGTGCCGTGACCCAGACCCGAGCAGAATATAGTAGAGCCCAGTAGGTGACTGATACCAACCGAATAGCGGTGTATAGCACGGAAGTCTTAGCTATCCTAACCAAACATAGCCTACACCAACATAACAAAAAGTAACATAACACAACCTAACGTGCCGCGGCTACTATTGCTCGCCAGATCATAGTCAGGCAGAGTGTAGTAGAGCAGCGTAGAGCGCCGAAGTCCACCGAATAGCAGTGTATAGCGCAAATGTAGATGAAATTATAACCGA
>NW_017078513.1:0-274 GCF_001483705.2 Eufriesea mexicana | reverse complement strand
AGTACACGAAATAGCGGTGTATAGCGTAAAAGTCAAGGCTGACAAACCCTAACCTGTCCAAACGCAGCATAACCGAACGATATCTATCTGAACCTAACCTGCCAAGGCCACTATTGCTGGCATCCCCAGGGCTAAGCGAAACTTACTAGAGCATAGTAGAGAGCAGAGGAACACGGAACAACACTTTATACAACGAATGTCGAAGCAAACCTATTCTAACCTAAACTAGCATAATCTATCCAAACGTAGCTTAACGCAAACTGTCGTGCCACTA
>NW_017078512.1:0-274 GCF_001483705.2 Eufriesea mexicana | reverse complement strand
CGTGTCCCTGGGGAGACCAGCAATAGTGGTCTCGCAAGTTATGTTGAATTAAGCTAGGTTTCGAATATTATGGTTGGCTCATGTGAGGATTGGATATATTTGACATTTGTGCTCTGCACTGCAATGCGGCGGGTTCCGGCGTCCTTCTGTCCTGTGCTATATTCTGCTTGCCTCTCAGGAAGGCATCAATAGTGGTCTCGCGAGATTAGACTGGATTATGTTACGTTCGGTTATGTTACGATTGGATAGGGTAGGATATGTTAGCACTGACTTC
>NW_017078511.1:0-274 GCF_001483705.2 Eufriesea mexicana | reverse complement strand
CCACCCACATCTCCATACATCAATACATCTGTACATCTACACGTACATCCATACATACGTCCACATATACAACCGTGCATTGATAAATCCGCACATCCATTCAGACATCCTTACATTCATGCGTACAAACATTCCTACATTTACCCTTCCACACAAGTATCCATACATCCACACATCATCCGTTCACACATACATCCATTCATACATCCATTCCTACACACATCCATACATGCATACACACATACATGCATGCATCCATTCATACCTCCTCCCA
>NW_017078510.1:0-274 GCF_001483705.2 Eufriesea mexicana | reverse complement strand
ATGGATGTATAGATGTATGGATGGATTGGTGGATGGACGTATGTATGGATGGATGTATGGATGGATAGATGTAACGATCGATGGGTGTATGGATGTGTTGATGTATGGATGGATGGATGTATGAAACGACAGATGTATATCTGAATGGATGTGCGGGTGGATAAATGGATGGGTGGATGAACTGAAGAGCGAGTGAAAGGAAGGTTGGGGTAACGGCTGCATGGATGGATGGAAGGGCGTATGTATGGATGCATGTATGGATGGATGTATGGAT
>NW_017078509.1:0-274 GCF_001483705.2 Eufriesea mexicana | reverse complement strand
CCTAAAAGTCCTCGTCCCCTTCCCATGCAACATACAACGCTACACACAATCCATAAAACGCTAGGATTTAAATTTCAATGTGTTTTACGACCTCCATAGACGCCATTTCTGTCCCCAGCGCCCCCGCGAGGGATCCACTTGTACGCTTCGTCCCCTTATTAGCAATGCACGTTTCGATCTGAGTAATTCAATCACTGATACTTTCAGCGTGACACGTTTCCAAAAACGAATATAGCAATTAGAGAAATGTATAAAAGTAGATCAATGGGGCCCA
>NW_017078508.1:0-274 GCF_001483705.2 Eufriesea mexicana | reverse complement strand
TAAGGGCCAATGGTCATCTTCACCCCACCAAAAACTAACATTATATAAGCACCCACAAAATTTTTGAAAAATCAGTTTTCAGTCCAGTTCAGTTTCAGTTTTGTTTTTTCCTCTCCGTCGACTTGTATTTTTCCAACGTAGCCTTGTTGCTAGAACTCTTGAATTGTAATGGCTATGAGTTCAATAGGTTTTTCCTCTCTTATTTATGTAAAAAAATTAGCTCACCGCGATATTAGTCGAAAGTGTCACTAAAATTGAATTTTTAAGTCAAAAA
>NW_017078507.1:0-274 GCF_001483705.2 Eufriesea mexicana | reverse complement strand
GTACGCCCTGCCGTGCTCTGATGAGCTCCGTTGTGGTGGCGGTGCTATTCGGTGAGATGCTGATCAAAGCAATGATAACCTACGCTTTATGCAGCTCTTCGGGGATTTTCTGTTCTCTGCTGTGCTCTGCTGCATTCTGTTATTATCGTGGTGCTATTTGTTGATGGTCTGGCCGAGATGCGGTAGTCTGTGCAACTTGGTGCATTTCAGAGCTCCTTTGTGCGCTGCAGTGGCGACGGTGCTATACGGGGCACTACTGTGCTAGGCGGTGCTA
>NW_017078506.1:0-274 GCF_001483705.2 Eufriesea mexicana | reverse complement strand
CTTTTGGCTATGTTACGATGGCTCGGGTTATTTTAGGGTATCTTTGACTCTTGTGCTGTACAATGCAATGCGATATATTTCTGCGCTCTGCAGTGCTGTAGTACAATCCGCTTATCTCTGTGGAAGCAAGCAATTGTGGCATCGTCATGTTAGTTTGAGTTAGATTGCGTTCGGTTTGATTAGTTTAGGCGAAGTTTGATGAGGATAGCTCTGACTTTCGTACTATACACTATTTCGTGGTGGATTCCTGTGTCCTACTGTGCTCTACTATATT
>NW_017078505.1:0-274 GCF_001483705.2 Eufriesea mexicana | reverse complement strand
ACAATAGTACTAGATCAATAGCTACTGATATATGAAGAAGCGAAAGGGAAGCTGGAAATAACTAACAAATGATTCATTCAGCTTGGATTATCTCAAAATATTAAGACATTTAAGTCTATGGTTATTACAGGGTCATCAAATAACCACATAACCTCAAACTGTTAATTTTTTGATATTGAATCTTTGGACTTCAGACATTGGATCTCAAATCCCAGATATCAGTCCTTTGTTCTTACATCCTAAATCTCAGATCAGAAGCCACATAATTCACATA
>NW_017078504.1:0-274 GCF_001483705.2 Eufriesea mexicana | reverse complement strand
ATCCAATGGCAAGTACAGCCATCTACTTGCCAGGGAAGAGGTCTATTCAAAATCTATAAACCGTTATAGCTTGGTGAATAGATCGCCTAACGCCATCAATCCAATGGCAATTACAGCCGTCAACTTGCCAGAGAATAAGTCTATTCAAAATCTATAAGCTGCCATAGCTTGGTGATAAGATGGCCTAACGCCTTCAATCCAATGGCAAGTACAGACTGCTACTTGCCAGAAAATACGTCTAGTCAAATTGTATAACCTGCTGTAGTTCGGTGAA
>NW_017078503.1:0-274 GCF_001483705.2 Eufriesea mexicana | reverse complement strand
CATCAATCCTTCCATACATACATCCACCCATCCACCGATCCATAAATCCAACCAACCATACATTCATCCATCCATACATACATTCATCCATACATCCATCTTTCCATACGTCCAACCATCCATAAATCCACCCATCCATACAACCACCCATCCATACGTCAATCGAACCATACATACATCCGCCCATTCAAGCATCCATCCATACACCAAACGATCCATACATGTATGCACCCATACATCCAACCATACATACATCCATACATCCACACATCCA
>NW_017078502.1:0-274 GCF_001483705.2 Eufriesea mexicana | reverse complement strand
TTCAGCGCTCTTCGTGGTACCACCATACTCCGCACGAATCTCAGGTGGCCGGCAATTGCTGTCGTGGCAGATTCGGATAAGTCATGTTACGCTCGGTTACGTTAGGTAGGGCTATGTTTCGGTTGGGTAGCTTTGACTTCCGTGCTATACACTGCTGTTCGCTGGATTTCTACTCCCTAATCCGCTACACCATTTTGTGCTTGGCCATGGCGAGGACAGCAATAGTGGACGCGGCACATTACGTTGAGTTAGTCCACGTTCGGACAGGTTATGT
>NW_017078501.1:0-274 GCF_001483705.2 Eufriesea mexicana | reverse complement strand
CAATGGTTCCCAATTCTTCTTTACTCTTAGTTCTACACTAGATCTGTAGAATAAGCATACAATATTTGGTGAAGTTACTGGAGAATCTATATATAGAATGCTTAAACTCGAAGAAGTACTTGTAGACGAGGTAAATTTAATGTTTACAACAATATATATCAAGAATTCATATAAATATAATATTTCCTCTTTTACGTAGAATGATGGACTGCTTTATCCTCCAAGATTGTTAAAATCTATAATATTGAACAATCCATTTTCTGATATTATACCA
>NW_017078500.1:0-274 GCF_001483705.2 Eufriesea mexicana | reverse complement strand
GGTCTTTCCTCATTATTCATTCAGAAAAGGTTGCTCACAACGGTATTGGACGAAAATGTTAATGAGATTGAGTTTTCCCGGCAGTATCTAATGCAATGCAATGTCTATAGCAAACCAATGGAATCTTCCCCCCTTATTTCTGCAGAAAAGCTTGCTCGACAGGATATTCGTCGAAAATGTCAATAGTATTGAACTTTTCAGTCAGATTGTCATGCAATGCAATGGCTATAACATACCAATAGGATCTTTCCTCCTTATTTATGTAGGATATCTT
>NW_017078499.1:0-274 GCF_001483705.2 Eufriesea mexicana | reverse complement strand
TTAAAAGAAGAACAGACACGTGGTTTCCTTTACCTGTCAATTTGACAGGTGTCCATAGAAATAGGTATACAGATAGCATTCGTAAACTTAGTGTGAATATGGGTTTCCAAAATTTTATTAAATCATGATTGAAGATCGCCTCTCGAGTGCAAAGGATTAATACTTGCTTAATTTTAAAGACCGAGTATCCTTGAAATTATTATTTTCTACGAAATACTTTACAGTTTCTCATGACACGGCGAAAGCATGTGAAAAGATTTACGATCTCTTGCTC
>NW_017078498.1:0-274 GCF_001483705.2 Eufriesea mexicana | reverse complement strand
ATCCATACATCCATCCACTCATACATCCATCCATCCATATATCCATACAGATATACATCCATAAATCCATCTTTACATACATCCACCCATCCACCCATCCACAAATCCATCCAACCATACATACATCCATCCATACATATATTCATCCATACATCCCCACGCCCATACCTCCATAAATGCATCCATCCGGACGTCCATTAGTCGATGCATGCTTCCATCCGTACATCTATTCATGCATACATCCATACATCCGTACATCCGTTCATCCATACCT
>NW_017078497.1:0-274 GCF_001483705.2 Eufriesea mexicana | reverse complement strand
CCCTGGGTAGGCTTTGACAGCTGCGTCTTTCGTACTATACGATGTTATTCGGTGGAATCCTGCGCTCTGCCGTGCTCCTGTATACTCTGCTCGAATCTGGGGTTGCCAGTAATAGTGGTCGCGGCACGTTATGTGCGGATATGCTACGTTCGATTACGTTACGATTTGTTAGGTTAGGACAGGATGCCTTTAACTCTTATGCTATATACTCCTCTCAGGTGGATTTCTGCGCTCGACTGTGATCTAATATTCCCTGTTTTGCTCTGGGAATTCC
>NW_017078496.1:0-274 GCF_001483705.2 Eufriesea mexicana | reverse complement strand
TATTAGAAT
Source organism: Eufriesea mexicana (assembly GCF_001483705.2). Lineage (NCBI taxonomy): Eukaryota > Metazoa > Arthropoda > Insecta > Hymenoptera > Apidae > Eufriesea > Eufriesea mexicana. The sequence continues at coordinate 265 of NW_017078496.1, read as the reverse complement.
TACTCTGCGCACTTATTTATTTAGTAGTCGAGGCTTCGGATGATGTACGATTGCGACAGTATTCAGTTTAATACAATGCTAGAGGAAATTGGAAAATTGAAAATTTTGAAGTTCAGATAGCACTATAGAGGTCGTAGAATATCCTTGGTAAATATGTAGCACGTATGACAAGGATGGCACATATGGGAATTCTACTGGTATTCGGATGATTGCCAGGTAATGCAATTTTGTACACTCGCATTTGCAATATGTAAACGCAAAATTT
>NW_017078495.1:0-274 GCF_001483705.2 Eufriesea mexicana | reverse complement strand
TGTATGGATATATCTATGGACGTATGGATGGGTGTGTGTATGGATGTATGTATGGATGTTTGGGTGGTTGTATGCATGGATGTGTGTATGGGTGTGTGTATGGATGTGTGCATGTGCGCATGATTGAATGTATGTATGGACGGTTGTATGGATGGACGGATTAATGGACGTATGGATGTGTGGATGTATGGATGTATACATGTATGTATGCATGGATGGGTGCTTGTATGGAACGATGGTTGTATGGTTCGATGGATGTATGGATGGCTGGATG
>NW_017078494.1:0-274 GCF_001483705.2 Eufriesea mexicana | reverse complement strand
ATTAAATTGACTCTCTAACAATAGTGATAACTCGAAGTCAAATTGACTCAATATCAATAATGACAACTTGAAATGAAATTAACTACCTATCGATAGTAATAGCCCGAACTCAAATTGACTACCTATCAATAGTAATAGCTCGAATTCAAATTGTCTCACTATCAATAGTAATAACTTGAAGTCAAATTGACTCCCTATTAATGATGATGGCTTGAAGTGAAATTGACTCCCTATCAATAGCGATAACTTGAAATCAAATTGTCTCAGTATGAAT
>NW_017078493.1:0-274 GCF_001483705.2 Eufriesea mexicana | reverse complement strand
GGTCGATCAGAGTATAGTAGAGCAATGTAAAGCGCAGAGATCCACCGAATAGTAGTTTATAGCGCAAAAGTCATGGAAATCCTAACTGAGCGTTCCTAACCTAACCTAACGGAACGTAACGTAACTCAAACTAACGAGCCGGGACCACTATTAATGACCACGCCAGAGACAAGCGGAACACATTAAAGCGCAGTAGAGCGCAGAATTCCACCTCCTAGCAACGTATGGCACAAGAGACATACATATCCTAACCTAACCATCCTAACCTAACCTA
>NW_017078492.1:0-274 GCF_001483705.2 Eufriesea mexicana | reverse complement strand
CACATTCTAAAGCATTGCAATGGCTACAGCTCGCCAATAGAACCTTTCCTCCTTGTTTATGCAATAAAGTTAGGTCATCACGATATTAGTCAAATATGTCAATAAAATTGAATTTTCCAGGACGATTCTATAGCATTGTGGCGGCAATAGCACGCCAAGAGGATATTTCCTCCTTACTTACGCAAGGAAGTTAGCTGACCACGGTATTAGTCGAAAATGTCATCAAAACTGTATTTTCCTGCCACAAACTATATCATTGCAATGGCAATAGCGT
>NW_017078491.1:0-274 GCF_001483705.2 Eufriesea mexicana | reverse complement strand
GTACTCTCGGCACGTAAGGATGTGTCAGGTTACGTTTGGTTTGGTTAGGTTAGGTCAAGCTCGGTCAGGTTAACATGGACCATCTTGCGATAAACTTTTCTCAGGTGGGTTACTGCGCTCGAGTGTGCTCTGATATCTCTTCTTGGCCATGGCGAGTCCACCAATAGTGGTTGCGGCACGATATGTCGACGTAGGCAATGCTTGGTTAGGTTACGTTGCCTACCTTTGGATAGATAAGCCTTTTGTGCTATACGCTGCGTTTCTATTTTTTCAG
>NW_017078490.1:0-274 GCF_001483705.2 Eufriesea mexicana | reverse complement strand
GGCCAGCAATAGCGGCCGCGGATCGTTAGGTTTAGTTAGTTAACGTTTGGTTATGTTAGGATTTTTTAGCTTAGGAGAGGATAGCTTTGTCTTTAGTGCTGTTATCTGATATTCGGTGGACATCTACGCCCTATAGTGCTCTAATGCTTTCAGCTTGGCTCTGGGATGTCCAGCAATGGTGGCCTCAGCAAGGAATGTTGGGTCAGGTCAAGCCCGGTTAGGTTGCGCTAGACCAAGTTCGGTTAGGACTTCAGTGCTGTACACTGCTGTTGTG
>NW_017078489.1:0-274 GCF_001483705.2 Eufriesea mexicana | reverse complement strand
TATACCACGAAAGTCAAACCAATGATAAACTAACCGAACCCAACCTAACAGAACCAAACGTAGCCTAACTCAAAGTAACGTGCCGATACCATTGTTGCTGGCCCTCCCATCGACAAGCTGAACAGATTAGAGCACAGTAAAGTGCAGATATGCACCGAATAACGGCGTATACCGCAAGAGACGAATTGGTCCTCTACAAAACTGGCCAATCGTAACATATGCTGACGTAACATAACGCAACCTAAGCATCCGCGACCACTATTGTTGGCGTCCC
>NW_017078488.1:0-274 GCF_001483705.2 Eufriesea mexicana | reverse complement strand
TGTATGGATGTATGGATTTAAGAATGTATGGATGTATGCATGTATGGATGTATGGATGTGTGGTCGTATGGATGTACGAATGTTCGGATGTACGGATGTATGGATTTATGAATGGACGGATGGATGTATGGATATATGGATGTATGGATGTATGTATGTATGAATGTAAGAATGCATGGATGTACGAATGTATGGATATACGGATGTACGTATGTATGGATTTATATCTGTATGGATGTATGAGTGGATGGATGTATGGATGGATGGATGGATG
>NW_017078487.1:0-274 GCF_001483705.2 Eufriesea mexicana | reverse complement strand
ACACGACCAAACGTAACCTAGTTCAACCTAACTTGCCGCGACGGATATTGCTGACATCCCCAGAGCCCAGCAGAGCATATTACAGGAGAGCAGGGCACGGAAGTCCTCCTAATAGCAGTGTAGAACACAAAGGTTAAATCTATCGTATCCTTCCGTAGCCAAACGTAACGTATCCAAACGTATCCTATCCCAAACTGACGAGCCGAGGACGGAATTGCTGGCCTCCCCAGGGACAAACAGGTCAAACTAGAGCATAGTGGAACGCAGAAACGCA
>NW_017078486.1:0-274 GCF_001483705.2 Eufriesea mexicana | reverse complement strand
GGGAGGAGCTCGCCAGAGTGCACCGTCCGCTGTCTGCGGTGGAACTGTCTGCCATCATATCCGCGAATTGCGCGAGGATAGAGTCGATGGCAGACAAGAGCTAGAACTTGCACGGCCCATACGTTCGCGCCTTCCGTATGTGCGCGGTGGTGATGGATTCGGCAGGCTGGGAGATGAGTCTGCAAGTAACAGCCGGTCGTGCCCAAGAGAAAATGGCGGAGAGGGTCCGTGTGCTGATGGCGGAGATCGCCGGTCTGCGGAAGAAGGACGTCTC
>NW_017078485.1:0-274 GCF_001483705.2 Eufriesea mexicana | reverse complement strand
ATTGCCAGAGAATTGGTCTATTCAAAATCTATAACCTGTTATAGCTTGGTGAATAGATCGCCAGCCGCCTTCAATCCAATGACAAGTAAAGACATCTACTTGCCTGGGAATAGGTCTATTCAAAATCAATAATCTGTCATATCTTTTTGAATAGATCGCCTAACGCCATCAATTCAATGGCAAGTGCAGCCATCTACTTGCAAGAGAATAGGCCTATTCAAAACCTATAGTTCGTTATAGCTTGCTGAATAGGTCGTATAACGCCTTCAACCAA
>NW_017078484.1:0-274 GCF_001483705.2 Eufriesea mexicana | reverse complement strand
AGCGCAGGAATCCACCGAATAGCAGAGTAAAGCACAGAAGTCAAGGCCATTCTAGCCAAACGTAGTCTAACGTAATCTAGCCAAACGTAACCTAACACATCCCATCGTGCCACGACCGCTATTGCCTGTCTCCCCAGAGTCGTGCAGAGTATAGTAGAGCAGTGAATAGCGCACAAATATACCGAACAGGGGTATACAGCACACATGTCAAAGATATCCTATCATAACCTAACCAAACGTAGACTAACCGAACGCTGCTTAGCAGAAACTAACG
>NW_017078483.1:0-274 GCF_001483705.2 Eufriesea mexicana | reverse complement strand
AAGTTAGGTCACCACGATATTAGTCGAAAACGTCAATAAAATTGAATTTTCCAGGCAGATTCTGTGGAATTGTATTGGCTGCAGAGCGCCAATAGAATCTTTCCTCTTTATTTATGCAAGAAAGGGAGCTCTCTGCGATATTAGTCGAAAATGTCAATAAAATTTAATTTTGCAGACAGATTCTAGAGCATTGCAATGACTATAGCACGCCAGAAGAATCTTTCCTTCTTATATATGCAAGAAAGATTGGACACCACGATATTAGTTGAAAATG
>NW_017078482.1:0-274 GCF_001483705.2 Eufriesea mexicana | reverse complement strand
CAGTACAGAGTACAGCCATCATCACAGTATTGTAGCCTTTGAATGATGTTGTTTACTGATAATATAAATTCAAAAGAAATTCTACAATGACCCAGGTATACTGCTGTTGTGGACAGAAATATTTAAAGTTGACAGTACGGTAGTTTTTACATGTACCAAAAGAGCACTGTCGCCGTTGAATTTTTCCGTTCAATGATGATGTAATATATGTAACAACTTTAGGACGACAATATAAAGACCCAATGACACTCGAGGTATTGACAATTGACGGCAC
>NW_017078481.1:0-274 GCF_001483705.2 Eufriesea mexicana | reverse complement strand
GTTCAATTTTGTTGACATTTTCGACTAATATCGTGGTGAGTTAACTTGCTTGCCTAAATAACGGGGAAAGATTCTGTTGGCGTGCTATAGCCGTTGCAATGCTGTGGAATCTGGAAGGAAAGTACAATTTTGTTGACATTTTCGACTAATTTCGTGGTGAGCTAATTTTCTTAGGTAAATAAGGAGGAAAGATTATATTGGCGTGCTATAGGCATTGCAATGCTATAGAATCTGACTGGAAAATTCAATTTTGTTGTTATTTTCGACTAATATC
>NW_017078480.1:0-274 GCF_001483705.2 Eufriesea mexicana | reverse complement strand
TAGCACAAAACTCGAAACTGCCCTAACCGAACCTAATCGAACCTAACCTAACCAAACGTCACAGAACTCGGCCTATCGTGCCAGGCAGCCAATGCTGGCAACTCTAGAGTCGGGTAGAGCATAGTAGAGCAACGAAGAGCGCAGAAATTAGCCGAATAGCTGAACACAGCGCAAAAGACATAGCTATCCTAACCAAACCCAACGATACCTAATTTAACCAAACGTAATGTAGATAAACGTAACGTGCGGAGACCACTACCGCTGACCTCCCGAG
>NW_017078479.1:0-274 GCF_001483705.2 Eufriesea mexicana | reverse complement strand
GTCTTTTGTGCTGCACAAAGCTATTGTAGGGATTCCTACGCTCTACGGTGCTCCATCATATTCTGCACGTCTCTGTGGACGCCAGGAATAGATGTCGCGGCATGTTATGTTGAGCCACGTCACGGTCCGTTGTGTCAGGTCCGGATAGTTTTGTATGCATAGCTTTGGCTTTTGTGATGCACACCGCTATTCGGCCGACTTCTGCTATCTGCATTGCACTAGTACATTCTGCTTTGCTCTGGGGTGGCCAGCAACAGTTGTCTCGCCACGTCAG
>NW_017078478.1:0-274 GCF_001483705.2 Eufriesea mexicana | reverse complement strand
CCATCTACTTACCATAGAATAATTCTATTCAAAATTCATAACCTGTTATAACTCGATGAATAGGTCATCCAACTTTCTCAATCTAATGGTAGGTATAGCCATCTACTTACCATAGAATTAGTCTATTCAAAATCTATAACCTTCTGTAATTTGATGACTAGATTACCTAACGTTCTCAATCCAGTGGTATGCATAGCCATCTACTTCCCAAAGAATAAGTCTATTCAAAATGTATAACCTGCTATAGTTTTATGAATAGATCACCAAACGTTCT
>NW_017078477.1:0-274 GCF_001483705.2 Eufriesea mexicana | reverse complement strand
GCAATATTGGTCTCGGCACACTATGCTGAGTTAGGATACGTTCGCCTGGGTTTTCTTAGGCCATGTGGGGTTACGTTATCTACACTTTTGTGCTTTACACTGCAACGCCGTGGATTTCTGGGATCTACTGTGCTCTGGCGTAATCTGCTTGGCAATGGGGAGGTCAGCAGTAGTGGATTAGGACGGTTAGGTGGAGGTAGGCTACGTTTGCCTATGTTAAGGTTGGAACGGTTAGGAGAGGATTGATTTGACTTTTGTGCTGTACACTGCTATG
>NW_017078476.1:0-274 GCF_001483705.2 Eufriesea mexicana | reverse complement strand
GAACCTGCCCTGTCCTTACCTAGCCAAACGTAACATAACCAAACGTAGCCTAACTCAACATTACGTGACGAGACTACTATTGCTGGCCTCCCTAGAGGCAAGACGAGCGTATTAGAGCATTGTAGCGCACAGAAACCCACCGAGCAGCAGCGTATAGCGTAAAAGTCGAAGTTGCCCTACCCTAACATAACAAAACGTAACATAGATATACGTAATGTATCTCAACCTATCGTTTCGAGATCGCTATTTCCGGCCTCCACAGATACAATCAGAT
>NW_017078475.1:0-274 GCF_001483705.2 Eufriesea mexicana | reverse complement strand
GACTTTCATCGCTTATATTTGCCGATTTTCTTCTGATTTTCACGATTTTTCAATCTAGTTACGTGCAGTGCCCTGTGTTTTAAATAGTTTGCCGGTTTTCTCCCGATTTTAACTATTCGGTTATGAAATATAGTGGCGAATGTGGCAGGTTGCGAAAAGTTTTTGCGTCGTTTGACTTTCATCGCTTATATTTGCCGAATTTCTTCTGATTTTCACGATTTTTCAATCTAATTACGTGCAGTGCCCTGTGTTTTAAATAGTTTGCCGGTCTTCT
>NW_017078474.1:0-274 GCF_001483705.2 Eufriesea mexicana | reverse complement strand
TGGCTCTGGGAAGGATAGCAATCGCGGTCTCGGCTCGTTATGTTGAGATAGGCCATGTTTAGCTATGGTCCGTTGGCTTGGGTTAGGTTTGGGTTGATGTGGCTTTTCTTATATCCACTGAGATTCTATGGACTTCTGCGTACTACTCTGCGCTAATGTGACCTGCTTGGCTCTAGAAAGGCAGCAATGTCTGTCTCGGCACGTTAGGTTCAGTTAGGCTATGCTTGGCCGTGCTCTGCTTGTTTAGGATATGTTTGGGCAGCTTCGACTTTTC
>NW_017078473.1:0-273 GCF_001483705.2 Eufriesea mexicana | reverse complement strand
TACCTCACCACGATATTAGTCGAAAATGCCAATAAGGTTGCATTTTCGATGCAGATTTAAAAGGATTGTAATGGCTATAGCACGGCGATAGTATATTTCCTCCTTATTCACACAAGAAAGTTGCGACACATCGATATTAGTCGAAAATGTCAATAAAATTGAATTTTCCATGAACATACTATAGAATTGCAATGGCTATAGCTGGCCAGGAGAATCTTACCTCCTTATTTATGCACGAGAGCTAGCTCACGACGATATTAGTCGAAAATGTAA
>NW_017078472.1:0-274 GCF_001483705.2 Eufriesea mexicana | reverse complement strand
CTACTCTCTGCTTGGCTCTGGGGAGGCCAGGAGCAGTGGTCGCGGCACGTTACTTTGAGATATAGTAAGTTTGGTTATGTTGGTATCGGAAAGGTTGGGCTCGGCTATCCACGGTTTCTGAGCTATGCACTGCTATTCGGTGCATTTCTTCCATCTGCTGTGCTCTAGCATCTCCGGCTTGGATCTAGGGAAGCCAGAAATAATGGTCGCTGGATGTTACGTTGTGTTAGGTTACGATTTATTGTATTACGATTGGTTATGTTAGGATCGGATG
>NW_017078471.1:0-274 GCF_001483705.2 Eufriesea mexicana | reverse complement strand
CCGTAGAATTAGTCATCAGAATTTTACAACGACAACTCATTTAAACATAAATGTTGTTTAATAAAGTGGATAAATTATATTTTGCTGGGATAATGTCTCACAATCTCACAAGAATAATTATACCTACTTTCTTTGCGGTAGCTTGGAAGGAAGTGACTTCCATCGTTAGATTTTATTTGAACAGCCGAAAAGACGTGCCAGATGTCGCTAGAAGCGTCTACCAACATGGCACGGGAGATTAGAACTCTCTAACACTAAAATATATAATTTATTT
>NW_017078470.1:0-274 GCF_001483705.2 Eufriesea mexicana | reverse complement strand
CTATTCTCTGGCAAGAAGATGGCTGTATTTGACATTGGTTGAAGGCGATAGGAGTCCTATTCACCAAGCTATAACAGATTATAGATTATGAATATACCTATCCTCTTGCAAGTAGGTGCCTGTACTTGCCATTGTATTGAAGGCGTCCGGCGACCTATTCACCAAGCTATAACAGATTATATATTTTGAATTGACCCGTTCTCTGGCAAGCAGGTAGCTGTACTTTCCATTGGATTGAGGGCGTTGGGCGATCTATTCACCAAGCTATAACAGG
>NW_017078469.1:0-274 GCF_001483705.2 Eufriesea mexicana | reverse complement strand
ATCGCTTCCAACCGGCCGAAGGGGACGAACGCCAGTCGTGTCTATTCGGACCGACTGAAAGGAAGATCTCCGCTCCGGTCGATGCTAACAACAAAATATTATTTCCAACATTTAACTGGCGAGTAGCAATGCCATTTTTACGCGAAAATATGATTTTTCATATTAAATGAATATAAGTGTATAAGTGAAAATATTCGAAAATTAAGAAATTAATGAAAATGACACTGTAGTAAGTTAGAATGAATGTATCCATTTAGAAAAGTGTAAAAATATG
>NW_017078468.1:0-274 GCF_001483705.2 Eufriesea mexicana | reverse complement strand
CTAACGAGCCGCGACAACTATTGCTGGCCTTCCCAGAGCCAAGCGGAACACACAAGTGAAAAGAAGAACCGAGAAATCCATAGAATCTCTGTGTATACCAGAATAGTCGAAGCTTGCAGAAACCTAACCCAAGCCAACAGAACATAACCAAACATAGCATAACCCAACTTAACGTGACTAGACGCGATTGCTGCCGACCCCAGAGCCGAGGAGGGCATACTAGAGCACAGTAGTGCGCAGAAATCCACCGAATGCCAGTGTATGTCACCAAGTT
>NW_017078467.1:0-274 GCF_001483705.2 Eufriesea mexicana | reverse complement strand
AAGACGTTAAGCGATCTATTCACCATGCTATAACAGGTTATAGATTTCGAATCGACCTATTCTGCGGAAACTAGATGGCTGTACTTGCCATTAGATTGAAGGCTTTAAGCGACCTCATCACCAAGCTGTGACAGCTTATAGGTTTTGAATAGACTTATTCTCTGACATGTAAACGGCTGTATTTGCCACCGGATTGAGGGCGATAGGCGACCTATTCACCAAGCTGTAGGAGGCTATACATTTTGATTAGACCTAATCTCTGGCAAGTAGATGG
>NW_017078466.1:0-274 GCF_001483705.2 Eufriesea mexicana | reverse complement strand
TAGTGGAATTTTTGCTAGTGGGATTGGCAATTTTTTTTTGGTTTCGAGTTTGCGTTTTCAAGAATTAGTTACTAAAGTGTCCGTGGCAGTCAGATCGTGCTGGGCAATGCCCTTTTTCTCTTCTATCTTCGAAATTAGGCTTTTCGTTTTGCTTTGTTCAGTATAACAACGTAAAATAGGTTCAAGACGATATTCTGTTGAAATAAGCAGGCACGTGCAACTGCAGGAAACTATTGGAGTCATGAGATATCACCAAGGTACAGTCATTAGATGC
>NW_017078465.1:0-274 GCF_001483705.2 Eufriesea mexicana | reverse complement strand
ATTATATGTAAAGCAAATTAATTTTTATAATTCATTAATTTTTCTACAAAATTAATAAAATAATTTTAGTAATAAGAAAATAAACGATTAAAATAATATATTACAATGAAAATAGGAATTATTTGTAAAGCATTTATGTATTAATATTTTTAAATAGATGCTTTACAACTAATTCCTATTTGTATTTTAATATATTATTTTAATCGTTTATTTTCTTACTACTAAAATTATTTTATTAATTTTATAAAAATATTAATACATAAATGCTTTACAA
>NW_017078464.1:0-274 GCF_001483705.2 Eufriesea mexicana | reverse complement strand
TAATATCGTGGTGAGTTATCTTTCTGGCTTAAATAAGGAGGAGAGACTCAATTGGCGTGCTATGGTCGTTGCAATGCTATAGAATCTCGCCGGAAAGTTCAGCTTTATTGACATTTTCGTCTAATATCGTGGTGAGCTAAGTCTCTTGCATAAATAAGGAGGAAAGAATCTGTTGGTGTCCTATAGGCACTTCAAAGCTATAGAATCTGGTAGGAAAATAAAATGTTATTGACATTTTCGGCTAATATCGTGGTGAGCTGACTTCCCTGCATAA
>NW_017078463.1:0-274 GCF_001483705.2 Eufriesea mexicana | reverse complement strand
AATTTTGCAAAATAGATTTTATATTCATCATTACAATTAAAAAAATATTTTTAATTACATAAATTTCCACTAGTTTTATTTGTACAATATATATCAAATCTATTGAATTTATTAGAAAATCGTTATAATAATTATAATTAATTACCATTTTTAATGAGATGCTTTGCTTCAAGAAATATTATAAAATAGTAAAGACATTTATAAATTATATAAAATAAAATCTAATATTATTACTACATTATTATAAATTTTTAAATTCTACAAAACTTTTTTT
>NW_017078462.1:0-274 GCF_001483705.2 Eufriesea mexicana | reverse complement strand
TCTTCTCTCCTCTATTATGCTCTGCTCGGCTCTGTGAAGGCCAGCAATTCTAGTCGCGGCACGCTAGGTTGAGTTAGAATACGTTCGGTGGGTCTACGTCACTTTGGGTTAGGTAGGGATTGCTATGACTTTCGTGGTGTAGACCGCTCTCCGTGGACTCCTGCGATCTGATGTGCTCTAGCATGTCCTGATTGGCTCTGGGGAGGCAAGAAAGAGTGGCATCGGCACGTTAGTTTGAGTTGATCTTCGTTCGGTTATGTTACGTTTAAATATG
>NW_017078461.1:0-273 GCF_001483705.2 Eufriesea mexicana | reverse complement strand
GAAATTTAATTTTCCAGCCAGTTTCTAAAGCACTGCAATGGCTACAGCACGCCAAAAGGATCCTTCCTCCTTATTTATGCATGAAAGTAAGTTCACCACAGTATTAGCAGAAAATGTCAATAAAATTGAATTTTCGAGCCAGATCCTACAGCCTTGCAGTGGCTATAGCACGTCAATAGAATCCTTCCGCCTTATTTATCCAAGAAAGTAAGCTCACCGCGATATTAGTCGAAAATGACAATAAAATTGAATTTTCCAGCCAGATTCTATAGC
>NW_017078460.1:0-274 GCF_001483705.2 Eufriesea mexicana | reverse complement strand
GAAGTATGGATGGATGGATTTATCGATGTGTATGCATCATTGAATGGATGGATGGGTGTATGGATGGATAGCTGCATGGATCGATGGATGTATGGATGCGTCCTTGCATGGATGGATGGATGTATGGTTCGATGGATGTATGGATGGGTTCATGTATGGATGTATGGATGTATGGATGTGTGGATGTATGTATGTATGTACGTGTGGAAGCACGAATGTACGGATGTGCGGGTATATGAATGTATCGATGTATATATGTATGTATGTATGGATG
>NW_017078459.1:0-274 GCF_001483705.2 Eufriesea mexicana | reverse complement strand
GAACTCAGAAATTGACCGAACGGCAGTGAATGGCACAAAGGCCTGAGCGGTATATAGCACAAATGCCAAAGTAGCACGTCCTAACATAGCCAAACGTGACATACCCAAACACAGTCTAACACAACCCAACATTACGAGACCGCTATTGCCGGCGTCGACAGAGACCAGCAGAAAGTACTAGAGCATAGTACAGCGCAGAATTCCACCGTATTGCAGTGAATGGCACACAAGCCTTAGATGCCCTAACCAAACGTGATGTAATCTAACCTAGCCA
>NW_017078458.1:0-274 GCF_001483705.2 Eufriesea mexicana | reverse complement strand
ATGTTACGTAAAGCCAGGTTTCGTTAGGGTATCCAAGACTGTCGTGCTCACGCTGGTATTCGGCGTATTTTTGCGCTCAGCATTGCTCTATTATACTATGCTCGAATCTGAGGTGGCGGACAATAGCGTCCGTGCCACGTTAGGGTGTGTGATGCTGCGTTTGGTAATGTAACGTCTGGTTAGGTTAGAAAATGATAACTTTGACTTCTGTGCTATACACAGCTTCGATGGCGTTCGACTATGGGGAGGCCAGCAAAGGTAATCTCGGTACGTA
>NW_017078457.1:0-274 GCF_001483705.2 Eufriesea mexicana | reverse complement strand
CTGTCGCAATGCTATAGAATGTGGCTGGAAAGTTCTATTTTGTTGACATTTTCGACTAATATCCTGGTGAGCTACCATCCTTGCATAGGTAAGGCGGAAGGATCCTTTTGGGGTGCTTTAGAAATTGCATTGATATAGAATGAGGCTGAAAATGCAATTTTGTTAACATTTTCGTCTACTATACTGGAGATCTAACTTTCTGGCATAAATGAGGAAGAAAGATTCTATTGGCGTGGTATAGCCAATGGAATGCTATAGAATCTTGCAGGAAAAT
>NW_017078456.1:0-274 GCF_001483705.2 Eufriesea mexicana | reverse complement strand
TTACACCGATCAGTCGGTAATCGATACACCTACGATTCTTTGGGGAAAAATTACGCCATCTAACGGAATTCTAAATAACAGTATATCGAAGAAACGTAGGTACATTTGGAATTTGTAATCGTTTTGTTAACATAATTTTGTTAAGAAATGTATGAACTAAATATATATTGCAAAATATGCGTGTAATATTCGCAATGTTATTTACTAGGTTTATGATTCAATTTTTCTTTGCAAGTGTCGATTGGTGGGAGACTTATGAACGGGATCTTGCAGG
>NW_017078455.1:0-274 GCF_001483705.2 Eufriesea mexicana | reverse complement strand
AGGTTCAAGGAAATTTGAGACCCTCTACTTCATAAAATTTCCAAACTTTCCAATATTATACCCATCTAACTAAAGCAGGGCCTGCTAGATAGCCTTACTGATGAGTCCACTAGCAGGTCCAGAACGAAATGAATCCTTTCCTTTTCCTTTCGACCCTTCTAGCACCACCCCAACACCGAGAATACTTGCCGCACCGTGACTTTCAGCAACAGTGGGAGAGGACCTCCACAACTCTGCATCGAGTAAATATGAAACTTCCAATGTACGTACGCAA
>NW_017078454.1:0-274 GCF_001483705.2 Eufriesea mexicana | reverse complement strand
CTCGTTAGGTTGAGTTAGGCTTCGTTCCTTTGGGTTAGGCTAGGTTAGGTTAGATTAGGTTATCCATGCCGTTTGAGCTTTACAATTCAACGCCGCGGGCTTCTGCGCTCTACTGCGCTTTAGTACGCTCTGGTTGTCTCTGGGTAGTCCAGTAATAGTGGTCTCGGCACGTTAGGTTCGGTCACGTTACGTTTGGTTATATTAGGTTAGGTTGAGTTAGGTAAGGACAGCATTGACTTTTCCTCCTGCACACTGCCATTCGATGGACATCTGC
>NW_017078453.1:0-274 GCF_001483705.2 Eufriesea mexicana | reverse complement strand
TGTACGAATGTATGGATGTACGGATGCGTGGATGTATGGATGTATTGATGGATGGATGTATGTGTTGATGTATGTATGATTGTATGAATGGATTGATGGATTGTTGGATGGATGTATGGTTCGATGCGAGTATGGAAGGGCGTATGTATGGATGTATGTATGGATGGATGAATGGATCGATGGAAGTATGGATGTGTTGATGTGTGGATAAATGGATTAGTGGATGGATGGATGCAAGAACTGACTGATGGATTTATGGATACGTGGATGCGTA
>NW_017078452.1:0-274 GCF_001483705.2 Eufriesea mexicana | reverse complement strand
TCATAGCTTCGACTTTCGTGGTGTACAATGCTATCCGGTGGTTTCCGGAGTTCTACTGTGCTATAATATTTTCTGCTTGGCACAGGGGATTCAGTAATAGTGGTCCCGGCACACTAGGATAAGATATGCTACGTTTGGCTATGTTAGGTTACGTTGGGTTATGATGGGCAGCTACGACTTCTGTGCTATACACTGCTATTCCGTGGATACCTGCGCTCTACTCTGTTCCAATACTGTCCTGCATGGCTGTAGGGAGGTCAGCAGCTCTGGCCCC
>NW_017078451.1:0-274 GCF_001483705.2 Eufriesea mexicana | reverse complement strand
AATATTAAGAGCATTAAATGGTAAAAACAAATATTAAAATTAAAGGAAATTAAAATCAAAATTTGAAATCAAAAATTAAAATTAAAATTAAAGCCGTTTCAAGCAAAACTAAAACTGATCGTAAAATAAATAATATAAGTAAGGAAGGAGTAAACAAGGTTATTACCTATGACGCCGGGCCCAGGTAGGAACCTGGAAAAACCTACAGTCATGTTGACGCGAGCGAAGGTCCCGGCCACGCTTGCCGGCCGCAAGGCAGGTAGCAGTACGGAGG
>NW_017078450.1:0-274 GCF_001483705.2 Eufriesea mexicana | reverse complement strand
CGTGCTGTAGACATTGCAATGATACGGTGTGTGGTTGGAAAATACAATTTTATTGACATTTTTGGCTAATATCGTGGTGAGATGATATTCTCGTATATATAAGTAGGATTGATTCTATTGGCGTACTATAGGCATTGCAATGCAACAGAATCTTCCTGGAAAATTCAATTTTATCGACATTTTCGACTAATTGCGTGGTGAGCTAACTTATTTGCATAGGTAAGGAGGAAAGATCCTATGGGGTTGCTATAGGCTTTGCAATGCTATAGAATCT
>NW_017078449.1:0-273 GCF_001483705.2 Eufriesea mexicana | reverse complement strand
AAATGTCGATAAAAATGAATTTTCCAGCCAGATTCTATGGCATTGTAATGGCCATGGGGTGCCTATAGAATATTTCATCCTCATTAATGCAATACAGTTATTTCACCGCGATACTTGTCGAAAATGTCAATAAAATTGAATTTTCCAGCCAGATTCAACAGCATTGGAATAGCTACAGCACGCCAGTAGAATCTTTCCTCCTTATATACTCAAGAAAACTAGGTCGCCACGATATTAGTCAAAAATTTCAATAAATTTGAACTTTCCAGCCTG
>NW_017078448.1:0-274 GCF_001483705.2 Eufriesea mexicana | reverse complement strand
AGGTTCGACGAGCATTTCCTTGCACTGGAACCACGCCTAGTGGTGGTAGCGGGGTCGCCGTGATGCCTGCTCCCCTACATGCGCTGGCCAGACGGGTGGGTGCGGCGCCTCTACTCAGGAGTCGTTCGGTCCGTGGCCCTTTACGAGGATCCAATCTGGGCGAATGACCTGGACGCTAATTCGCATATTCGGGCGATTCTCCGGTGATTCGCTCACAGGATGGCGATAAGGGTCGTGCGGGCATACCGCACGACCTCCCACGCAGCGGTGATGG
>NW_017078447.1:0-274 GCF_001483705.2 Eufriesea mexicana | reverse complement strand
TCATGTCATGTCAGGTCAGGTCAGCCCAGGCCAGGCCATGTAAGGTCACGACACGTCAGGCCATTTCAGGTAAGGGCAGGTCAGGACATTCCAGGTCGGGTCAGGTTAGACCATGTCAGGTCAGGTCACATCGGGCCTGGCCATGTCAGGCCAGGCAAGGTCAGGTCAAGTCAAGTCAGGTGAGGCCACGACAGGCCAGGTCAGGTCAGGACAAGTCAAGTCAAGTCAGGTCAGGACAGGTCAGGCCAGGTCAGGTTAGGTTATCTTAGGTTAG
>NW_017078446.1:0-274 GCF_001483705.2 Eufriesea mexicana | reverse complement strand
GTATGGATTGTTGGACGTATGGTTCGAAGGATGTATGGATGGGTGGATGTATGATGGATGAGTGTATGGAATGATGTATGTATGTATGGATGAATGGTTGTATGCATGGATGGATGAAAGAATGGATAGAGGTATGGATGGACGGATGTACGTATGTATAAATGTATGGATGTGTATATGTGTGGATGTATGGATTTATGTATGTATGGTAGTGTGAATGGATGGGTGTATTGATGGATGTATGTGTGGATTGCATGATATATGGATGACTGGA
>NW_017078445.1:0-274 GCF_001483705.2 Eufriesea mexicana | reverse complement strand
GTGCTATACACTGCAATGCGGTGGATTTCTGTGCTCTGCTGTGCTCTAGTGTGTTCTGCTTAGCCATGGGAATGCCAGCAATATCGACCTCGGCACGTTAGTTTGAGTTAGGTTGCGTTTGGTTAGTTTAGATTTGGTTAAGTTCGGTTACGATAGCCTTCACCTTCGTGTTAAACACTGATGGTCGGCGGATTTCTGTGCACTTCGGAGTTCTACTACATTCTGCTTCGACCTGGGTAGGCCGGCAATAGTGCCCGCGGCACGCTATGTTTAG
>NW_017078444.1:0-274 GCF_001483705.2 Eufriesea mexicana | reverse complement strand
TGTAGCTTTAACTTTAGTCCTGTACACTTCTACTCGGTGGATTTCTGCGCTCTACTGTGCTCTTAAATAACCTGCTTGGCTGTGGGAAGGGCAACAATAGCGGCCTCTGCACCTTAGGTTCAGTCAGGTGATGTTTGGTTATGTTCCGTTTGTACGGGTTAGGCATGGAAAGCTTTGACTTTTCTGATTCACGCAGCGATTATATGGATTCCTGCGATCTACTCTCCAGTAACGTGTTATGCTTGGCTCAGCGGAGGCCAGCAATGGTGGTCGC
>NW_017078443.1:0-274 GCF_001483705.2 Eufriesea mexicana | reverse complement strand
CAGTGTCGAATAGAGTATAGTAGAGCAACGTAGAGCGCAGGAGTCACCAAATTGCAGTGTACCACACAAAAATCATAGTTATCCTGTCCTAACCAAACTAAACGTAACATACCCAAACGTAACTGAACTCTACCGAACGCGCCGCCACCGCTATTGCTGGCCACCCCAGAGCCAAGCAGAACATATTAGTGGAGAGTAGAGCGCAGAAGTCCATAGGATCGCAGTGTACAGCAGAAAAGTCAAAGACACCCAAACATAACCCAAGCTGACATAG
>NW_017078442.1:0-274 GCF_001483705.2 Eufriesea mexicana | reverse complement strand
GAATTTTTCTTTCTGAGAAAATTAGTATAATTTTCATAAAGTAAATATTCATAAAATAAACTTCTATATAATACCAATCTGAAGTAATTAAAAAATTGCAAATATCATAGACACAAATAAAATTTAATAACAAAATAACGCATTTTTTCTCAGCATAATTTAATATTAAAATTCTCCAAATTTATCTGTATTATAACATCCTTCAATCGTGTAAGAAAATAGAGAAATTTTTGAAAATTTAAGAAAAATTTGTACCGAATTTTTTAATTCATCG
>NW_017078441.1:0-274 GCF_001483705.2 Eufriesea mexicana | reverse complement strand
ATCCTGTACTAACGTGTCCAAATGTAGCATAACCAAACGTAACCTAACTGAACCTGCCGTCCCACGATCACTATTACTGGCCTTACGCGAGGCAAGCCGTGTGTGATAGAGCACTGTAGAATGCAGACGTCCATAGGATAGCCTTGTGCAGCACAACGGTCAAGGATACCTTAACTTAACCCAGCGAAACCTTACATAAACAAACGCAACTTGTCTCGACCTGACGTGACACGAACACTGCTTCTGGCATCACGAGAGCTAAGCAGAACAAATT
>NW_017078440.1:0-274 GCF_001483705.2 Eufriesea mexicana | reverse complement strand
TTGCAAAGCCTATAGCGCGCCAATAGAATATTTCCTCCTTACCTATGCAAGGAAGTCAGCTCAGCACGAAATTAGTCGAAAATGTCAATAATATTGTATTTTCCAGGAAGATTCTATTGCATTCCAATGCCTCGAGCACTCCAATAGGATCTATCCCACTTATATATGCGAGGATGTCATCTCACAACGATATAAGCCGAAAATGTCAATCAAATTGAATTTTCCAACCACACTCTATATCATTGCAATGTCTACAGCACGCCAATGGATTCTA
>NW_017078439.1:0-274 GCF_001483705.2 Eufriesea mexicana | reverse complement strand
ATTAACCCTTTGCACTCGACGATTTTTTGGCTAAAGAAGAATAGGAGTTGAAAGATTTTCTGTTACAAAGCTGAGGATATTTTTCTGAGCAGTAAATAAGAAGTCGTATGACAATTAACACGTAGAATTATTTAATTTCGATACCTCACACACCATTACATTACCTGAAGTTTGACATGTCAATGAATATCGAGCTTCGAAATTTTATTACATGGTGACTCTCGAGTGCAAAGGGTTGAAATAAAGAATTTGTAAAATCGGTGAACTTATTTGC
>NW_017078438.1:0-274 GCF_001483705.2 Eufriesea mexicana | reverse complement strand
TGTAATGGTCTCGACACGTTGGGCAGACTTATGTTGCGTATGGTTAAGTTACGTTCGTTGCGGATGGGATAGTATAGCTTTAACTTTTGTACTCTACACTGTTATACATTGGATTTCTGAGCTCTTCTGCACTCTAATATGTTCAGCTTGTCTCTGGGGAATCAAGCCATAGCGGTCTCGGCACGTTACGTTAAATTATTCTACGTTTGGATATGTTAGGCTGTGTCTGGTTTGATAGGATGTCTTTGAGTTATGCGCTATACACTGCTATTCC
>NW_017078437.1:0-274 GCF_001483705.2 Eufriesea mexicana | reverse complement strand
CTGAAGCTACAAGTGGGCAGGATATGATTCTACACCTAAAAATAAGTCGAAAAGGAAAAACGAAATTTTTTCATTTGAAGCTTCGTTCTTGAGAAAACTGAATTCGAAAATTCGTGGGTGAGTCGGAATTAAATCAAATTTCAGTTCTGAGAATTTTTAGTGTGAAATATCTATTTTCTCGAATATCTTTAAAAACAGTAATTTTATGTATTACATTTTGACGTTTATGCAATAATTTATGCAATCTTGATTTATCGAATATTCATAAGCTTCC
>NW_017078436.1:0-274 GCF_001483705.2 Eufriesea mexicana | reverse complement strand
TATAAAAAGTTATGACTGTACCAAGTGCTTTGACACTTAAATTTAAGATTTTCTAAAAAGTGGAGTTAGTCGATTTGTGCAGTGAATGGCTCATATAATTCAATTCGAAATAATTTGAAAATTAAATTTGTATAAAACTCCATTTTGAGTAATTTAGAAATTAAATTTGGATATAACTCAATTTGAGTAATTTAGAAAATAAATTTGTATAAAACTCAATTTGAAGTAATTTATACATTAAATTTCTATAAAACTCCATTTCGAGTAATTTATA
>NW_017078435.1:0-274 GCF_001483705.2 Eufriesea mexicana | reverse complement strand
TATTGCAGTCCTCCTCGGAGTCGAGCAGAACATGTTGCAGTAGAGCACAGCGCAGGAAGCCATGGAATCGCAGTGTATATCGCAAAAGTCATTGCTAGCAAAACCTAACCCAAGTTAACGTAACCTACCCGAACGCAGCATAACTCAACATAACATGCAGCGTTCACTGCTTCTGGCATCCCCGGAGCAATGCAGAATATATTAGAGCACTGTAGATCACAGCATTCCACCAAAATAGCAGTCTACATCACGAAAGTCAAAGCCACACTGACCA
>NW_017078434.1:0-274 GCF_001483705.2 Eufriesea mexicana | reverse complement strand
CTTCTTATGTTATGTTCGCCTAATACAAAGTCGCGAAATCGGCCGAAAAATTCTCGCAGAGACTGTAAAAGTATTGTACGAGAATTCTTGGAAATGACGTCATTTCTTGGAACTGTCTCGGTGAGCAACCTCCTATAATGTCATGTTCTCCTGATACAAGATCGCGAAATCGGTCGAAAAATTCTCACAGAGACGGCAAAAGTAGTGTCCCCTCAGTTCTTGGAAATGACGTCATTTCTTGGAATCGGTCGGACCTCCATTCATGTTATGTTAT
>NW_017078433.1:0-274 GCF_001483705.2 Eufriesea mexicana | reverse complement strand
TATACACTGTTTATCGGAGGATTTCTGCGCCCGACTGCACTCTACTACATTCTGCGGGCGTTGCGGAGACCAGCAATGGGGGCCGCGGCACGTTACGTTGAGGTAAACTACGTTTGGTAAGGTAATGTTACATTGGGTTAGGTATGGATAGATATTCCTTTTGCTTTGTACATTGCGATTCTACGGACTTCTGCGCCCCAATGTCCTTGAATAAGTCCTGCTCGACTCTGGGGATGCCAGCAATAGTTGTCGTAGCACGTTACGTTGAGTTGTG
>NW_017078432.1:0-274 GCF_001483705.2 Eufriesea mexicana | reverse complement strand
ACCCAAGCTTCAGCAAACCTAACATAACCAAACCCAACCTACCCAAACTTTCCCTAACCTAACGTAAAAAACCTAACCTGACATGAAATAACCTAACCTAGCTATCCTAGCTTAAACTAACCTAACAAAACCTTACCCAACCAATCCTATCCTAACCTAATCAAACCTAACCTAAGCTCACCTACATTAACCCTACCTATCGTAAGCTAATCTAACCTAACCTAACCTAACATAACCTAACCTAACCCGACCTGACCTGGCCTGACCTCACCTG
>NW_017078431.1:0-274 GCF_001483705.2 Eufriesea mexicana | reverse complement strand
GAACAGCAGTGCGTGGCACAAAGTCAATGCCATCATCACCAAACGTAGCCTAACTTAACCGAAACAAACGTAACATAACTCAATCTATCGTGTCACGACCGCTATTGCCGGCCTCCACAGCGCGAAGCGGAGCATACTAGAGGAGAGTGGAGCGCAGGAGTCCATGTAATGGCAGCGTATAGCACGAACGTCAAAGGCAACCTAACCTAACCCATAAAACCTAACCCAGCCGAACGTAACATAACAACCTAACGCACCGCGGCCACAATTTCTG
>NW_017078430.1:0-274 GCF_001483705.2 Eufriesea mexicana | reverse complement strand
ACGTGCCTAGACCACACTTGCTGGCCTTGCCAGCGGTAAGCTGAAAATACTAAAGCACGGTAGAGCGCATAAATACACCTAATAGCAGACAACAGCAATAAAGTCATAGTTATCGTCTCCGAATATAACCAAACCTAACGTTATCGAACGTAACCAAGCTCAACTTGACGCGCCTCGACCACTAGTGCTGTCCTGCCCGGAGCCAAGCAGGACACATTAGTGGAGAGTAGTACACAGAAATCCATAGAAAGGCAGTGTATATCGGAATAGTCGG
>NW_017078429.1:0-274 GCF_001483705.2 Eufriesea mexicana | reverse complement strand
GATGTGTGGATGTGCCTATGTTTGTATGTATGGATGGATGGTTCCATTGGATGGGCGGATTAATCGATGGATGGATGTGTAGAAAGGTGGACGTATGGATGGGCTTATGTATGGATCAATGGTTGTATGAATGGATGGATGTATGGATGGATTGAGGTATTGCTGGTAGGATGTGCGGATGTATGGATGTATGTATGGATGGATGGATGGTTGTATGGATGGATTGCGGTATGGATGGATGTATGTATGGATGAATGGTTGTATGGATGGTTGG
>NW_017078428.1:0-273 GCF_001483705.2 Eufriesea mexicana | reverse complement strand
TATTAGTCGAAAATGTCAATAAATTTGTATTTTCGAACCACATTCAGTATCACTGCATAGGCTCCAGCACGGCAATAGAATTATTCATTTTTATATATGCAAGAAAGTTGGCTCACCAAGATATTAGTCGAAACTGTCATTAAAATTGAACTTTCCAGCCGTATTCTATAGCTTTGCAAAGCCCATAGCACGGCAATAGATTCTTTCCTGCTTATATATACAAGGAAGGTAGCTCACCACGACATTAGTCGAAAATGTCAATAAAATTGAATT
>NW_017078427.1:0-274 GCF_001483705.2 Eufriesea mexicana | reverse complement strand
AGCCCCTGCGGGGGGCGGTCCAGGACAGGGAGTTGAAGGCGTTCACAATATCAACGCTTACCGTCAGTAGCGACCCACCGCGTTGAACGACAGCCTCCGACACAGTGCGAACGCGCTTAATCGCGTCGATCGTCGACCGACCTTGCCGGAATCCGAACTGACTGCCGCTCAGAGCGGGACCTACCTCCACCAGATGTTCTCTGAGGCATACCGCTAGAACGCGCTTGAACAGCTTACCCGCCTCGTCGAGCAGGCAAATCGGCCGGTATGGCTT
>NW_017078426.1:0-274 GCF_001483705.2 Eufriesea mexicana | reverse complement strand
CAAACCAAACATAACCCAACCCAAAGCAACGTGCCACGGACATTATTGCTCTCCTCCCCTGAGACGCGCATAGTATAGTGGAGCAAGGCGTAGCGCAGAAACACACCGTATGGCAGCGTATCGCACAAAAGTCGAAGATATCCTGACATAACACGACACAGCCTAACCTTACTCAACTTACAATAACACAACATAGCGTACCGCGACCACTGTTCCCGGTCTCCCCAGAGGAAGGCAGAATATTGTAGAGCACATTAGAGCGCAGGAGTCCACC
>NW_017078425.1:0-274 GCF_001483705.2 Eufriesea mexicana | reverse complement strand
TGGTTTTAGTTAGGTTACGTTCTGGTAGGTTAGGTTAGGTTAGGTTTGGTTAGGATAGCTTTGTCTTTCGCGATATACAGTGATATTCGTTGGACTTCTGTGCTCTACATTGCTCCACTATACTCTGTTGGACTCTGGGGAGGCGAACCATAGCGGCCGCGGCACGTTTCGTTGTGGTATACTGCATTTGGTTAGGTTACTGTAACTTGGGTTAGGCCGGGATGGATATGACTTTTGTGTTGTACAATGCGATTCTATAGACTTCTTCGCCCTG
>NW_017078424.1:0-274 GCF_001483705.2 Eufriesea mexicana | reverse complement strand
TGGATGGACGGATGTACGGATGAATGGATGTACGGAAGAACGGATGTACGGAAGAATGGATGTGTGGATGGATTGAGGTATGGATGGATGGATGTATGTAAGGATGGATGTATGGATGAATGAATGGTTGGACGTATTGATGTATGAAACGATGTATGGATGGATGGATGGATTGGTGGGTTGATCTATGGATGGATAGATGTATGGATCTATGAACGTATGGATGGGTGGATGTATGGATGAATGAATGGATCTAAGGGTGGACGTATGGAAG
>NW_017078423.1:0-274 GCF_001483705.2 Eufriesea mexicana | reverse complement strand
GCCAATAATTTACCTCGAGAGATTGCTGAAAATGCTTTGCTTCCAGGTCAATATACACTGCTCGGTGCTGCAGAGGATTAGCTTACATTAAGGATTTTGCCTAAAAGTCGTTGGTTTATTCCAACTTGTATCATACAACTTATATTTACTTGCGAAACGGGTAAAAAGGAGAAATAAAAGTGGCACGAGGTAAAGAGAAATTGTAAAAAGGAAATGGAGCTTGTTATGAAAATGAGTTTATACCTTGCTGTGACTGAAATCATTCCAGAGCGAC
>NW_017078422.1:0-273 GCF_001483705.2 Eufriesea mexicana | reverse complement strand
GGTAGGTTATGTAAGGTTAGGTTAGGTTAGGTTAAGTGAGGTCAGGGTAGGATAGGTTAGGTTAGGTTAGGTCGGGTTAGGTCAGGTGAGGTCATGTTGCTGCAGGTTATGCAGGTCGGGTTTGCTTGGGTTATCTTAGGTTAGGTTAGGTTAGGTTTCGTTAGGTTTGGTTATGTTAGTTTAAGTTAGGTTTGGTTAGGTTAGGTTAGACGAGGTCACGTGATGCCCGGCAAGGCCAAGTCAGGCTTGGTTAGGTTAGGTAAGATCAGGTTA
>NW_017078421.1:0-273 GCF_001483705.2 Eufriesea mexicana | reverse complement strand
ATTGACATTTTCGACTAATATTGTGGTGAGTTAACTTTCTTGCATAAATAAGGAGGAAAGATTAAATTCACTTGCTATAGTCGTCGCATTGCTATAGAATCTGGCTGGAAAGTCCAATTTTATTGACATTTTCGACTAATATTGTGGGCAGTTAACTTGCTAGCATAAATAAGGAGGAAAGATTCTGTTGGCGTGCTATAGGCATTGCACTGCTGCAGAATATGGATGGAAAATTCAATGTTATTGACATTTTCGACCAATCTCGCGGTGAGC
>NW_017078420.1:0-273 GCF_001483705.2 Eufriesea mexicana | reverse complement strand
CTTACATCCTGCGAATAGCAGTGTATAAACCAGCCTATACTAACCTAGCCAAACGGAACACATACAAATGAAGCGCAACTCACAATAACATGGCCAGACTTCCATTGCTGGCCGCCACAGATCCAAGCAGAATATACCAGAGCACATTACAGTGCAGGAATCCGCCTCATTGCAGTGTATAGCACACAATCCAATGCCATGCTGACGAAACTTATCCTAACAATACATAACCAAGCGTAAGCATGCCTTATCAAACTTGCCACGACCACCATT
>NW_017078419.1:0-273 GCF_001483705.2 Eufriesea mexicana | reverse complement strand
AAAAGTCAAAGCTATCGTGGCCTAACCCAACTTAACCTAACGTACACAAACGTAATCCAACTCAACCTAACATCCGCGGCCAGTATTGGTGGCCTCCACTGGGTCAAACAGAGCACATTAGAGGAGAGTAGAGCGCAGAAATCCATGGAATCGCGGTGTATAGCAAAAGAGTCGAAGATATCGAAACATAACATAAGCTAACGTAACATAGCCAAACGAATCCTAGCACAACCTAATGTGCCGAGACCACTATTTCTTGCTTCCCCAGAGCCA
>NW_017078418.1:0-273 GCF_001483705.2 Eufriesea mexicana | reverse complement strand
AAAATTTAATTTTCCAGCCAGATTCTATAGCATTGCATTGGCTGTAGCTCGCCAGTACAGCCTCTCCTCCTTACATATGCAAGAAAGTTAGGTCGCCATGATAATAGTCGATAATGTCAGTAAGATTGAATATTCCAGCCACGTTCTACAGAATTGCAATGGATATAGCTCGCCATTAGAATCTTTCCTCCTTATTTATGCAAGAAGGTTACTGTCGCGTCGCGTCGCGATCTAAACTCTCGTGTTTCAGGGACGGGTTGTACAGCCGTCTCG
>NW_017078417.1:0-273 GCF_001483705.2 Eufriesea mexicana | reverse complement strand
CCACACATCACCACATCCGTACATCCATCGATCCACACACCCTTCCATCCATACATCCATCCACCAATCCATCCATCCATCTGTAAATCCATACACACATCAGTACATATATCCATACACACACTCATAAATTCATTCATGCATACATTCATACATGCAAAAATACATACATCCATACATACACCCATACATACATCCATCCATACATAAATACATACACACCCCATACATCCATACATACCACCATACATACATCCATACATACATCCATAC
>NW_017078416.1:0-273 GCF_001483705.2 Eufriesea mexicana | reverse complement strand
TCGTAGAAAAGAAAAATTCTGATCCACTGTGAAATTGTATGCATATTTTTTGGTACGAAATTTTGCAATAATTATTGGAATAAATAATTGCCATATCCTGAGATTCTCGAAGATTCGCAGAAAATAATAATTTTGAACCACAGTGGAACTGTATGCATATATTTTGGTACGAAATTTGCAAAAATTATTGGAATAAATAATTGCAATATTCTGAAATTGTCAAAGATTCGCAGAAAATAATAATTTTGATCCACTGTGAAATTGTATGCATAT
>NW_017078415.1:0-273 GCF_001483705.2 Eufriesea mexicana | reverse complement strand
CAGAAAGCCTCCGTATAGCATTGTATAGCACAAAAGTCAGAGATATCCTGACCTAACCTGAACAATCCTATCCTAACCAAACGTAGACTTTCTAATCCTAACGAGCGGAGACCATTATAGCTGGCATCCCCAGAGCCAAGTGGAGTATACTGGAGCACAGTAGCACACAGAGATACACCCAATAGCAGTGTATAGCACAAAAGACAAAGTTATCCCAACAATACTTAACCTAAACAAACCTAACCAAACGTAATGTAACCCTACCTAACTCCC
>NW_017078414.1:0-273 GCF_001483705.2 Eufriesea mexicana | reverse complement strand
TTCTAGAATTGCTACGAAGCCCACTTTATCATTGGACAGATTAATCTAATGGCTACAGTCCTCTGCTCGTGGATGTACTAATCTACGTTGTGTCATTTGTTGGTATCCCGTGGCATAACCGAACTATGCA
The DNA here is from genome assembly GCF_001483705.2 of Eufriesea mexicana. Taxonomy (NCBI): domain Eukaryota; kingdom Metazoa; phylum Arthropoda; class Insecta; order Hymenoptera; family Apidae; genus Eufriesea; species Eufriesea mexicana. The sequence goes on along the minus strand of NW_017078414.1, from coordinate 143 downwards.
TTGATTATTCTAGAATTAACAATGGATTTATACCATCAGTCGACAAAATCGTTCAACGACTACATTGCAATGATGATGGCTGTTCTCAGTACTACGTTGTCAATTGTTGGTACCTCGTGGGACAATGGATGTCTCTTTTATCA
>NW_017078413.1:0-273 GCF_001483705.2 Eufriesea mexicana | reverse complement strand
GCTCGCCCATAGAATCTTTCCTCCTCGTTTATGCAAGAAAGTTAGCTCACCACGATATTAGTGTAAAACGCCAATAAATTTGTATTTTCCAACCACTTTCTGTACCATTGTAAGGGCTATAGCAAGCCAATAGAATCTATCCTCCTTATTTATGCAGGAAAATTAGGTAGCCACAATATTGGTCGAAAATGTCAATGAAATTGAATTTTTCGGCCAGATACTATAGCAATGCAATGGCTATATCACGGCAATAGAATCTTTCCGCCTTATTTA
>NW_017078412.1:0-273 GCF_001483705.2 Eufriesea mexicana | reverse complement strand
TAGCGAAACGTAACATAACTCAACGTGTCTTGCCGATACTGCTATTTCTGGCCATCCCAGAGCTAAGCAAAGCTTGTTGGAACACAGTAGGGCGTAGAAGTCCACAGAATGGCAGAAAATAGCACGAAATTCTCAGATATAATGTCCAAATGTGAGCTAACTTGTCACTTGCAAACGAAGCCTAATTAAGTCTAACGCGCCGAGACCACTCTTAGTGGCCTACCGGAGCCAAACAGAGAACATTAAAACACAGTAGTGCGTAAAGGTCGGAGG
>NW_017078411.1:0-273 GCF_001483705.2 Eufriesea mexicana | reverse complement strand
GAAGGCGTTAGGCGATGTATTCAGCAAGCTACTACAGATTATAGATTTTGAATAGACCTATTCACTGGCAAGTAGATGGCTGTACTTGCCACTGGCTTGAAGGCGTTGGGGGAACTAATCGCCAAGCTGTGACAGCTTATAGATTTTGAATTGACTAATTCTATGGCATGTAGACGCCTGCACTTGCCATTGGATTGAAGGCGGTAAGCCATCTATTCACCATGCAATAACAGACTATTGGCTTTGTGTAGACATAATCTCTGGCAAGTGGAT
>NW_017078410.1:0-273 GCF_001483705.2 Eufriesea mexicana | reverse complement strand
CTGGGATGGCCAGTAATAGTATTCGTGGCACGTTTGCTCGACTTAAATTCCGTTCGCTTTTGTTTGGTAAGGATAAGCTTGGACAAGATGGGTTCGGCTTTTTGTGCTATACACTACAATTCTGTGCATTCTTGCGCTCTACTGAGCTCTAGTATACTCTGCTTGACTATGCGGAGGCCAGCTGCGGTGGTCTCGGCACCTTAGGCTGAGCTACGCTGCGTATGGGTATGTTAGGTTTGCTTAGGTTATGAGAGGTTATGCGGTGGATTTTTG
>NW_017078409.1:0-273 GCF_001483705.2 Eufriesea mexicana | reverse complement strand
ACTGTATTGGTACGAGAGAGGGAAAAAGTTTTGGAATAAAGATTACTTTCTTTGTTTAAATCTACCAATTATTTGAACAATTAAAAAATTATAAACGAAAATCAATATCTTTTTAAATTTCTTATTTTTCATATAGAATTTTAATGGCCCAAATAGTCATGAATTACGTGACAATTTGTTCTTTTTTTAGATATATGTGAAAGATTGCACCGCTAAATATTTATTATATGCAAGAAAACTACGGGATTGATATAACGGCTCGATGTACATGGT
>NW_017078408.1:0-273 GCF_001483705.2 Eufriesea mexicana | reverse complement strand
TACGCTAGGTTTGGCTATGTTACGGTTGTTTTTGTTAGGAGAGGGTAGCTTCGATTTTTGCGGAATACACTGCTATTCGGTGGATTTCTGCGCCTCACGGAGATTTAATATGTTCAGCTTTGCTCCGGAGAAGTTAGCAATAGTGGTCACGGCACGTAATTATTTGCTAGGTTACGTTTGGTTGGGTTAGTTTGCGTCAGGATACGTTAGGATACCTTCGACTTTCATGCTATACAATGCAGCGCCGCGGAATTCTGTGATCTCCTGCGCTGT
>NW_017078407.1:0-273 GCF_001483705.2 Eufriesea mexicana | reverse complement strand
GTGTTTAAGATAAACCAAGCAGATAAAACCAGCTTCTATACCAAGTCCCCAACATTACCCAACTCAGTACCTAATACACCAATATCAATCAACATTGAGTACGAAACGAAATATTTCGTCAATTATGACACTCTCTTGGCATTCACCACAGTGCAATCCTCATACCGACGACAGAAAGTGACAAAGGTGAGCCAAGAAGATAAAACCAGTTTCTATACCAAGTCCGCAACTTCAGCCGACAGTTCCCAGCAGTCAACTAAGCACTCAATCCTC
>NW_017078406.1:0-273 GCF_001483705.2 Eufriesea mexicana | reverse complement strand
GTCAATAAAATTGATCTCTTCAGACAGATTCTATTGCAATGCAATGGCTATAGCAAACCAATAGTATCTTATCTCCTTATTTATGCAGAAAATCATGGTCACCACGATATTAGTCAAAAATGTTATAACATTGGACTTTAAAGTCTGATTCTATGGCAATACGTTGGCTATAGCAAGCCTATAGGATATTTCCTCCTTATTCAAGCAGAGAAGCATCCTCAACACGATATTAGTCGAAAATGTCAATAAAATTTGGCTTTTCAGTCAGATTCT
>NW_017078405.1:0-273 GCF_001483705.2 Eufriesea mexicana | reverse complement strand
AAACAGCAGTCTGGTGCTCGAAAGTCAGATCAACCCTGTCCTAACTTAACCAATCGTCATACATCCAATCGTAATGTAACCGAAACCTACGTGGGGACACCACCGATGCTGGCCTCCCCAGGGCCAAGCAGAATGTAGTAGAGCACAGTAGAATGCATAAGTCCACCGAATAGCACTGTACAGCACAAAAGTCGAAGCTACCCGCTACTGACCTAACCAAACGTGACGTCACCCTTCGTAGCATATCCCATCCTAACGTGGCGTCACGTCTGT
>NW_017078404.1:0-273 GCF_001483705.2 Eufriesea mexicana | reverse complement strand
CTGAGATAACGTTTCTTTCGCGGATATCTTACGCCTATGTTAACGTAGCACGTTACCGAACTTTGAGATAGTAGTTTTGGGAGTGTCATAGAAGAGTGGGTATTACTAATGAGAATATAGGCTGAGCAAGTGGAATATCCCTCTCGCTACGCAACCAAACAAAATGACTTCTTTCCTGCAACGCAGAGTAGCTTTAGCTTAGAAAGTCATCGAGGGTTCGAAGACCTGGTCGGTCAGGAAAACCCGAGACGATACGTCAGGCCCTTAGTATGG
>NW_017078403.1:0-273 GCF_001483705.2 Eufriesea mexicana | reverse complement strand
CCGTTTTACGTCTTTCAATGTGTTCTAAGTGAGTTCTAAGGCTTTACGTCTTCGAGTTCTAATCAAAATGCTTAGAAAAGAGAAAAAAGGTGCAAGAGCGCGGGTGAGTCAGTCAAAGAGTGTTCAAAGACAGTTTGGAAGGATAGTTTATGAAAATCAGTTGTAAGAGTCAGTTTTAAGAAAGATCAGAAAGATGTGTCCATAGCGAACCTCTCTTGTTTCAAGAAAATTGCCGTCAATCTATTTACAAGCTTATTTTATTCTATTAACACT
>NW_017078402.1:0-273 GCF_001483705.2 Eufriesea mexicana | reverse complement strand
TAGATCGCCTAACGCCTTCAATCCAATGGTAAGTACAGCAACCAAGTTGCCAGAGAATAGGTCGATTCAAAACCTATAACCTGTCATAGCTTGGTAAACAGATCGTCTAGCGCCTTCAATCGAATGGCAAGAAGAGCCATCTACTTGCCAGAGAATATGTCTATTCGAAATCTGTAATCTGTTATAGCTTGGAGAATAGATCAGCAAACACCTTCAATCCAATGGCAAGGACAGCCATCTCGTTGCCAGGGAATAGGTCTATTCAAAGTCTAT
>NW_017078401.1:0-273 GCF_001483705.2 Eufriesea mexicana | reverse complement strand
ACGATATCCGTATACTGCCTGACCAAAACAAACCTTACCAAATGTTGCATAAATCAAAATAACGTGCCTGCACCACCTTTGCAGGCCCCAGGGGTCAAGCATACCATACTAGAGCCATGCAGAGCGCAGGAATCCACCGAGTAGCAGTATATGCCAAAACTTAAAGCTATCCCATCCTAACATACTAAAGCGTAACATAGCCAAACGTAGCTAGACACAGCTAACGAGCCGAGACCACTGTTGCTGGACTCCCGAGAGCCGCGCAGAGTATAC
>NW_017078400.1:0-273 GCF_001483705.2 Eufriesea mexicana | reverse complement strand
ATCCATACTTCCGTACATCCGTCCATCCATACCTCAATCCATCCACACATCCATCCATTCACAAAACCATTCATCCATACATACATCCATCCATACATCCTTCTTTCCATACATCTTTCCATTCGTACATCCACCCACCCATACATTCATACATCCACACACCCATACATCTATAGATCCATACATCCGTACATATATACATCCATACAGTCATACTTCCGTACATCCGTCCATCCGTACCTCAATCCATCCATGCACCCATCATCCCAAACA
>NW_017078399.1:0-273 GCF_001483705.2 Eufriesea mexicana | reverse complement strand
CTGTAGAGCAGATAGGTGTAATTCTTCCTATCCCAACACAGCTAATCATAACAGAACCAAAAGCAATCTAATTCAACGTAACCTCCCGCGACCACTATTTCTGGCCCCACAGATCCAAACAGAATATACTAGAGCAGCGTAGAGCGCAGAATTCCGACGCATTGCACTGTATAGCGCAATATCAATGCCAATCCTATCCTAACATTAATTATCGTAACACAACCAAACGTAGCCTATCTCAACATAAAGCACTGCGACCTCTATTTCTGGCCT
>NW_017078398.1:0-273 GCF_001483705.2 Eufriesea mexicana | reverse complement strand
ATGGATGGATAGATGGATGGATTGTTGGATTGATGTATGGATGGATGCATGTATTGTTCGGTGGATGTATGTATGTATGGGTGTTTGAATGTATGGATGCATTTGAGTTATGTATAAATGGATGTATGCATGTATGGATGCACGAATGTACGCATGTATGGATGTACGATTGCATGGATGTAAGGATGTGTGGATGGACGGATGGATGGATGAATGGACGGAAGAACGGGTGTATGTATGGACGTTTGTATGGATGTATGTATGGGTGTAAGC
>NW_017078397.1:0-273 GCF_001483705.2 Eufriesea mexicana | reverse complement strand
ATTCACTCTACGCGGATATATGGAACAAACCTAATCCAAAAGCCTAATTTCGGAAGAAGAAGCCAAAAAAGTAAACTGCGCAGCACGACTTCACACCAACTGACACTTTCCGCGCTATTATTCGAAAACGCACGCTTGAAACCGAAAATAGATAATCAATCCCGATAATGAAAAATTCACTCTACTCGAATATATGGAACAAACCTAATTCAAAAGCCTAATTTCGGAAAAAGAAGCCAAAAAAGTAAATTGCGCAGCACGACTTCACACCAA
>NW_017078396.1:0-273 GCF_001483705.2 Eufriesea mexicana | reverse complement strand
TATGTTCCGCTCGGCACCGCGGAGGCCAGAAATACTGGTCAGCGCACGATATGTCGAGTTAGAATACGTTTGGTTACGTTTGGTTAGGTTGGGTCTGGTATCGATAGCTTTGACTCTTGTGACCAACAATGCTATTCTGTGCACTCCTGCGCCATAATGTGCTCTATTATGCTTTGCTTTGCCATGGGCAGGCCAGAAATAGTGGCCGCGGCGCATTGGGTTATGTTTTGTTACGTTTGGTTAGGTTATGTTAGCATGGGTTAAGTTTGGATA
>NW_017078395.1:0-273 GCF_001483705.2 Eufriesea mexicana | reverse complement strand
GAGCTATGCTAAGTTTGGTTAGGTTAGATTAGGCCCGGATAGGTAAGGGTATCTTTGACTTCTTCGCTATACACCGCTATTCGGTGGATTCCTGCGCTCTGCATAGCCCTAGTATGTTCTGCTTGGCTCTGGGGAGGGCAGCAACTGCGGTCCCGGCACGTTAGGTTCAGTTAGGTTGCGTTCGGCTTGGTTAGGTTTGGTTAGGTTTGATTAGGGTGGCTTGGAGTGGTATGTTGTGCACTGCCATTCGGGCGATTTCTGCGATGTGCATTG
>NW_017078394.1:0-273 GCF_001483705.2 Eufriesea mexicana | reverse complement strand
TTCTACTTTAGGTTCGGGTAGGCTATGGTCTCTTTGACTTTCGGCTATACAATGCTATTCGTTGAATTTCTGCGCCCTACAGCGATCTAATATTCCCTGCTTCGGTTTTGGAGGCAAGCAGTAGCGGCCTCAACACGTTAGGTGGGGTTATGTTGCCTTTGGTCATGATAGGTGTGGTATTGTTGGGATAGAATGAATATGACTTTTGCCCTATACGCTGGTGTAAGGTGGATTTCTGCGTTCTACTGTACTCTAATATGTACTGCTTGGTTC
>NW_017078393.1:0-273 GCF_001483705.2 Eufriesea mexicana | reverse complement strand
ACATATAAGACGGTTATGCCCATGGATGTTTATAATTGACAGTACGGTGCTTAGCATGTCCTTGAACAGAGCTCACTGGCAGTAGGATTGGCATGTTCAATGATGGAATCTATTCTGCAGCAATTATAGAATGACAGATGGTAGATCCATCATTACACGAGGAATTAGCAGTCGACACAAGAGCACTGAGTACAGCCACCGTCACAGTAAAACAGAAGATGGATTATTCTGTTCGCTGATGATTTAAATTCCACAGAAGTTCTAGAATAATCA
>NW_017078392.1:0-273 GCF_001483705.2 Eufriesea mexicana | reverse complement strand
TCAATAAAATTGAATTTTTCAGTCAAATTCTATAGCATTGCAATGGCTATAGCATGTCAATTGTATCTTTCCTCCTTATTTATGCATAAAAATTAGCTCACCACGATATTAGTCGAAAATGACAATTAAAATGAATTTTCCCGTCAGATTCTGTAGTACTGAAGTGGCTATAGCGTGCCCATAGTGTCTTTCCTGCTTATTTATGCAACAAAATTACCTCATCACGATATTAGTCGAGTATGTCAATAAAATTGAATTTTCCAGTGAGATTCC
>NW_017078391.1:0-273 GCF_001483705.2 Eufriesea mexicana | reverse complement strand
GAGTTTTGAGCTGCTCACTGCATTGCGGTGTGCTTCTGCGTTCTGGTGTGATCTAGTATCTTCAACTTGGCACTGGGGAGGCCAGCAATAGTGGTCTCGGTACGTCTGGTTGTGTAATTCTACGTTCTGCTGTGTTACGTATTGGAGGTAAGGATAGGGTAGTTTAGACATTTGTGCCATACACGCCTAACCGCGGATTTCTGCGCTCTTCTCTTCCCTTATATTTCCTGCTTGGGTCCATGGAGGCCAGCAATAGTGGTCGCCGCATATTAG
>NW_017078390.1:0-273 GCF_001483705.2 Eufriesea mexicana | reverse complement strand
CGTTAGGTTGAGCTACGATGCGTTCGGTTATTTTAAGATTGGATATATTAGGAGAGGATAGCTGTGTCTTTTGTGCTTTACACTGCTTTTCGTCGGAATTCTGCGTTGCACTGTGCCCCAGTATGTTCTGCTTGGCCCTGGGAAAGCCCGAAATAGCGGCCAGAGCACGTTGCGATGAGGTATGCTACGTTAGGTCAGGTTACGTTAGCATGGGTTATGTCTGGATAGATATGACCTTTATGCTATACACTGCGATTCTATGTGCTTCTGCGC
>NW_017078389.1:0-273 GCF_001483705.2 Eufriesea mexicana | reverse complement strand
TGAATGGTTTTATATATGTGAATGCGAATGAGATTGAACAAGTGAAACTCATTTGCGATGACGTAAATATGATATGTGTGAGTCCAGTCTAATATAAATTATGCAGTGTAGAATACCAGAATGAAACAGTTATGCGAGAATCATCAAAGAGGAAACATGGGTATATAACGGTTAATAAGAGTGAGAGAGAGAGAGAAGAATTTTCTAGCATTGGAATTAAATGACACTGTATTTTTATCTATATTACTCTAATACTTTATTACTAACAATTTG
>NW_017078388.1:0-273 GCF_001483705.2 Eufriesea mexicana | reverse complement strand
TTTCGAACTAAAGTCGTTTGTTACCATGCGAGGCACGAAATGTAACAATAACTTTTTCGTGATTTTTTCTTTCCTTGTGTTTCTTCTTTATCGTGACATTTCTCTTAAATATTGTACGATTTCGTGATTCGAAAAATTAAAAAATATATCGAAGACTACTTTCATTTGACTACGTCTATATCTGACTAATTTTGTATTTCGTATTTAATGACATTTCAAATCAAATAATTAAATGTTACATATTATGGTTGAAAAAGTTAAGTCGATGTTGAT
>NW_017078387.1:0-273 GCF_001483705.2 Eufriesea mexicana | reverse complement strand
TGTGCTTAGGCTATGTTTGGTTATGTTAGCTTCAGCTTTTTTACTGTACACTGCTGTCCGGTGTATTCCTGCGGTCTACTATGCCCTGATATGTCCTGCTTGTCCCAGGGGAGGGCAGCTATAGCCCTCTCGGCACGTTAGGATGAGATAGGCAATGTTTGGTTATGATCTGTTTGCTTGGCTGGTTTTTGTGCAGCTTCGACTTTTCTAGTATAAACAGCGATTCTAAGGATATCTGCGTTCTACTTTTCACTAATGTGTTCCGCTAGGCTC
>NW_017078386.1:0-273 GCF_001483705.2 Eufriesea mexicana | reverse complement strand
GCGGGAAAATATAATTTTATTGACATTTTCGGCTAATATCGTGGTGAGCAAACCCAATTGCCTTATTAAGGAGGATAGATTCTATTGGCAAGCTATAGCCGCTGCAAGTCCATAGTATCTGCCTGGAAAGTTCGATTATACTGACGTTTTCGGCTAACATCGTGGTGACCTAAGTTTCCTATATAATTAAGACGATAGATATTATTGGCGTGATATAGCTGTTGAAATGCTATAGAATCTGGCTGGAAAATTCAATATTATTGACGTTTTCGA
>NW_017078385.1:0-273 GCF_001483705.2 Eufriesea mexicana | reverse complement strand
TATTTGGAAAGGTGGAAGATTGAGCAGATTTCAAATGTCAACCCGGTTTCCTCTTTTGTATCAGCGAAAGATGAGTAGGCACGTGAGACGAAATTTTATTGACAGATGTTAGCAGGAAATTGAGAATTTCGTCAGTTTTAATGCAATCTTCGTCTAGGGATTGAGAGAATGGATTCAGAGAATTGTAACTTTTAATTCCGAAGAAATTGAGACTGATAAGCTAGGTGAAATAGGATATTACCACTTGCGCTGGAAAGACGTGCCACGCACGTC
>NW_017078384.1:0-273 GCF_001483705.2 Eufriesea mexicana | reverse complement strand
TTTGAATAGACATATTCTCTGGCAAGTAGATGGCTGTACTTGCCATTGGATTGAAGGCGTCATGCGATTTAATCACGAAGCTATGACAGCTTATCGATTTTGAATCGACCTATTCTCTGCCAAGTGGATGGCTGTGCTTGCCATTGGATTGAAGTCGTTAGGCTATCTATTGACCAAGCTACAATAGGTTATAGATTTTGAATAGACTTCTTCCCTGGCAAGTTCATGGCTGTACTTGCCATTGGATTGAAGGCGTTTGGCGATCTATTCTCC
>NW_017078383.1:0-273 GCF_001483705.2 Eufriesea mexicana | reverse complement strand
ACTACGGCCATACATTCATACATCCATACATACAAACGTCCATACATTAATACTTCCATCCATTCATACTTCCATCCATCCATACATCCATCCATCCACACATCCATACATCCATATATCCATCCATCCATGCACTCATCCATCCATTCGTAGATCCATACATACGTCCATACATACATCCATACATTAATGCATACACCCATACACTCCACCATATATACATCCATAGATACATCCGTAAATGCATTCATACATACATTCATCCATACATCT
>NW_017078382.1:0-273 GCF_001483705.2 Eufriesea mexicana | reverse complement strand
CAAAGCTGCCCTAACCGAACATATCGTAACCCAGCCATGACACGCTTAACATAACAGAACCTACCGCGGCCAGACTGCAGCTGCTGGCCTCACCAGAGCCAAACAGAGCATAATGGAGCACAGTTGAGCCCAGAAATGCACCGAATGGCGTTGTATGGCATAAAACGCAAGGCTGTCCTATCCTAACCTAACGAAGCGCAACACAACCGAACGTATTTTATATCGACCTTACGTGCCGAGACCGCTATTGCTGGCCTCCACATAGCCAAGCAG
>NW_017078381.1:0-273 GCF_001483705.2 Eufriesea mexicana | reverse complement strand
GCAGAAATACTCTGAAAATCAGTGTATAACACGAAAGTCTATGATAACCTGCCCGAGCATAGCATAACCTAACCTAGCAAAAAGTAACCTAACTCAACCTAACGTGCCGAGACTACTGTTGCTAGCCTCCGCTGACCCAAGCAGAAAATAATACAACACAGTAGAGCGCAGAAATCCGCGGATCGGAGTGTATAGCGCAAAAGTCTGAACTGTAAGGCCTTAACCTTCCAAACGTAACATAACCCTACGTAGCATAGTTCGACCTAACGTGCC
>NW_017078380.1:0-273 GCF_001483705.2 Eufriesea mexicana | reverse complement strand
TATTGGCGTGCTATAGCCGTTGCAATTCTTTAGAATCTGTCTGGAAAATTGAATTTTATTGACTATTTCAAATAATATCGTAGTGTGGAAACCTTCTTACATAAATAAGCAGGAAAGATTCTATTGGTGCGCTATAGCTATTGCAATGCTGTACAGTATGGCTGGAAAATTAAATTTTATTGACATTTTCTATTAATATAGTGATGAGCTAACTTTCCTGCATAAATAAGGCGGAAAGATTCTATTGGCGTGCCACGGCCATTGCAATGGTAT
>NW_017078379.1:0-273 GCF_001483705.2 Eufriesea mexicana | reverse complement strand
ATGTATGCATGGATGTTTGTATGGATGAATGTATGGATGTATGTATGGACGTATGGATGGATGTATGTATGGATGGACGTATGTATGGGTTAATGCATTTATGGATGGACGGATGAATGGATGGATGTATGGATGGATGAATGGATGTTTGGATGGATGTATTTATGGTTGGATTTATGTATGGATGGATGGATATATGGATGGATGTACGTTTGGGTGGATGGATGTATGGCTGCGTGGATGTATGGACGGATAGATGTATGGACGGATGGG
>NW_017078378.1:0-273 GCF_001483705.2 Eufriesea mexicana | reverse complement strand
AGCGGAACCAAGCATAACATAGCTGATCCTAACGTGCCGAGACCATAATTTCTGCCCCCCCCCCACCCAGTGCTAAGCAGATCATATTAGAGCAATGTAAAGAACAGAAATCCATCGAATCGCTATTCATAGCAGAAAAGTCAAAGCTATCCGAACCTAATCCAAACAAATATAGCCTAACTGGACTTAGCGTATCTCAGCATATCGTGGCGCGACGACTATTGCTGGCAGCTCCAGAGCCCAGCAGAACATGCTAGGGCACAGTAGAGGGCA
>NW_017078377.1:0-273 GCF_001483705.2 Eufriesea mexicana | reverse complement strand
CTTATTAGCACCTGTTTCAGGCGGAATGTGTGCCGGCTGCCGTTGCGCCCCATGCATCCATCACGGGGAGCACAGCCTAGATCGCCCGGTGCCGCCGACTACTCGGCTTCCTCAGCCAAGCTCGCCAGGCGGTCATCAAGGACTCTCGAGCACTTCGCCTCAACGAGACGGACACTTCTTCAGGAGAACCGCCGCCGCCAGCGTGTAGGAGACCGTAGATGCGGGCCTCCCCCATCGCTTGCAGTTCGAATGGCTGGACACCCGCCAGGACAA
>NW_017078376.1:0-273 GCF_001483705.2 Eufriesea mexicana | reverse complement strand
TACATCCAGCCATCCATACATGCAGATATATATAGATCCATACATCCATAAATCCGTACATCCATACATTCGTACATTCACGCGTACATACATCCATACATCCATACATCCATATATACACCTATACACACAACCGTGCATACATCCATCCATACACCCATCCTTATATCCATTCACCCACACATCCGTACATCCATACATCCATACATCCATACACCCATCCATACATACACCCATCCATACATCCATCCAACCATACATCCATCCATCGAT
>NW_017078375.1:0-273 GCF_001483705.2 Eufriesea mexicana | reverse complement strand
CTCATACATCCATCCATCCGTACATACATCGAAACATACATCCATCCATCCATACAAGTACCAATCCAAACATCCATCGATCCATACGTCTATCCATCGATACATCCACCCATCCATATATTAATACATCCACACTTCCATAAATCCATCCATCCATACATCCATACATACGTCCATACATGCATCCATCCATCCGTACATCCATCCACTCATACATCCATCCATACATACATCCGTTCATATATACATCCATGCGTCCATACATATATACAT
>NW_017078374.1:0-273 GCF_001483705.2 Eufriesea mexicana | reverse complement strand
TTCCATCGCCTCTACTCTGGCGTCGATTTCACCCCTTCAGCATGAGCGATGGCAGATAAAAAAGAAAAAACGTGTCAAATATTTTTAGCTGCTCCAAATCGTGCAAAGTTTCATAAAAATTAGCGATTATCACTTCAATATGTCGGCTCGTTAGGTACAAGTTGCGGGTCAGTAATCCCAGTGTTAGCGTTAGAAATATTAGCAAGCACGGTACAGTAGCCAGGGAAATAATATTTTTTCCTATTAATTAGTTTCTCGCGAAGAAAGTAGTAA
>NW_017078373.1:0-273 GCF_001483705.2 Eufriesea mexicana | reverse complement strand
TGGATGTATGGATGGATGAATGTATGGATGTATGTATTGATGTATGTATGGATATATGTATGGATGGGTGGATGTACGGATGAATGGATTTATGGATGTGTGGTTGTATGGATGCAAGGATGGATGAATGTATGGGTGGGTGTATGTGTGGATGGCAGGATATATGGAAGGATGGATGTATTGATGTACATATGTGTGGACGCATGAGAATAAGGTTGTATGGATGTATGTACGGATGTTTGTGTGGATGTACGCATGGATGTATGTATGGAT
>NW_017078372.1:0-273 GCF_001483705.2 Eufriesea mexicana | reverse complement strand
GGATGGATTTATGGATTTATGGATGTGTGTATGTATGGATGTATGTATGGATGAATGTAACGGGGTATGTATGGATGTTTGTGTTGATGTCTGTATGGATGCATGTATGGATGGGTGGATGTATTGATTGATGGATGTATGGATGGATGTATGTATGGATGAAAGGTTGTGTGGATGGATGAATGTAAAGGTGGATTGTGCTATGGATGAACGGATGTACGTATGTATGAATGGATGGATGTATATATGTTCGGATGTATGGATTTATGGATG
>NW_017078371.1:0-273 GCF_001483705.2 Eufriesea mexicana | reverse complement strand
CTAATTTAGGATACGCTACTACGACTTCCGTGCTATACACTGCTATCCACCTATTTCTCCTCTTTACTGCGCTCTAATGCTTTCTGCTTGGTTTTGGAGAGGTCAGGAATAGTGGTCTCGGCGCGTTAAGTTTAGTTACGCTGCGTTTGCATATGACAAGCTTGGTTATGTTAGGAGAGTGTATCTAAGACTTTCGCGCCGTTCACTGCTATTCGGTAGATTTCTGAGCCCTACTGCGCACCGGTATGTTCTGCTTGGATCTACAAAGGCCAT
>NW_017078370.1:0-273 GCF_001483705.2 Eufriesea mexicana | reverse complement strand
TTCAGTTGGGAGTACGTCACTTGATACATCTTCCAACAGATCACTGTTGCAGCTGGATTAATTTGCTCAGTGATGGTGTATAATCCAATGCAATTCTAGAACGATAAAGGCAGGTCCATTGACCCACGAGATACTAACAAATGACAACGTGGCACTGAGTGGAGTCATCATCACTGTACTGTAGCCGTCGAAAACTTTTGTCACTGATGATGAAAGAAGCAAAGCAATTCCGGAATAATCATAGCAATTAAAGGTTATGGCTTGATATACCTC
>NW_017078369.1:0-273 GCF_001483705.2 Eufriesea mexicana | reverse complement strand
AGTGCCTTTCCTCCTTAATTATGCAACAAAAATAGCTCACCGCGATATTAGCCGAAAATGTCATTATAATTGAATTTTCCAGACTGATTCTGTAGCATTGCAATGGCTATAGCATGCCAATTGAACCATTCCTACTTATTTATGCAACAAAATTAGCTCACAACGATGTTGGTCCAAAATGTCAATATAATTGAATTTTCCAATCAGATGGTATTAGACAGCAATGGCTATAGCATGCCAATAGTAACTTTCCTCCTTATTTATGCAACAAAA